>NW_027532249.1:6314073-6506807 GCF_008692635.1 Crocuta crocuta | reverse complement strand
CGCGCATGCTCCCGCCGCACCTGCCTCGCTCCGGGTTCCGCTCCCCCGGGAGCGGAGTGGACGCGGGGCGGCCACTCGGGCTTTCACGTGGGAGGGAGGTGGCTGCGGCTTTATCTTCGAGTGAGTCTTTCCCCTTATTTGCTCCCCGGGAAGGAGTCCCCCAAATCTTGGCCACTTCCTGCCTGACCCCTCCCCACTCGTGCAGGGGGGTCCCGGGGCGCTCATCCCTGCTTCATCCCAGCTCTTCAGGTTCACCTTCCAAACGTTCGCAGGCCTCTGGATTCCTGTTTTCCTGCTCCTTCGGATTTTGCAACCTCCTCTCAGATGCCCCTTTCCCGCTCTGGACTTTGCTACACACCCGTCCGCGGACACCATTTCAAAATAAAAGGATACTCTTCTCAAGTGGCTAGAACAAATGATCACGTCATGACCCTGTTCCAGCTGCTTGAGACTGAGTAGGAAACGGGAGCAAAGGAGTTCCTGCCCTCAGGGAACTTACAGTCTAACGGGTTAGTGTTAGGCTTTCACAAAGCATTGTTGCAGATTTGAAGAGAAACTCCTTAAATCTTTTATGTTGGTTTATATTGAAAAGTAGCTGGTAATCAAAGACTGTATTTTGTGACTTAAATGTAGTTTTCTTCCATGGAGGTGCCTTGTATAAAAATTCTAGTATGCAAATAATAGTTGTATCTAAGTACAAAATAAATATTAGCTTGTTGATTCCAACAATAAGTTCAGTAATTTAACTTGATTAACTATAATAATTTCCAAAATGATCTTTTTGATTTCTTGTTGACCGTAAGCCAACAACTAAAACCTTTTTCAGGTGATACCAGTCAGTTGGTACAAACATCATGTAGCATTTTTCCAAAAAGAAATAGAAAACCCTTTGCTAATGCAGTTTTTCAATTAGGAACGATGATCACAGAAATGTGTTAAGTACACACACACACACACACACACACACAACTGTGTTCTATGCTCTAATCAATTAAGAAAAAGATTTCGGCAAAGAGAAAAAGAAAAGGAAGCAGAAGGTATCAGTATAGAAGAGAACATTTAAAACAGATCTAATAGAGAGGTATACTTTTTTCATCCTATTTAACATATTTATGCTAAAGACCTTATAGAGTTGTGGTGTATTTCAGTGACGACAGGCACACTTCAGGACGTTGTCTCGCCACACTTGCTCACCTGACTGTATGAAATTAGAGTAGGACCCAGTGGTTGGATGAGAAGTCCCCTCCCTGATACTTAGGTGAGCACAGATGCTCTTTATGTGTCCTTTTGGCAAAGGACAAGTGTTTCGATTACTGCAGTGTAACCCTAGTCTTTCCCAGTGGTGTTTATCATTAAACACTCTAAGTCTTAGTAATAGAAACATTAAAATGTTCCCAGCACAAAGAATAGTTAACAGCACTCTGATTCCACCCTCCCCTTAGAAAAATCAATATTAATATTATACAAAATAAAAGAAAGCTGGATTAAAATTGAAAAGAATGAATTTACATCACCTTGTCTTCACTTTTGGGGGAAAACAAAATCCCCCAGTATTGAATATACGTGGCTTGCACTGACGAAAACCGAAACACCATTTTCGTGCGCAAGATTTAAATAAGGAAAAGAATGCACCAATAAAACAGGTGATACAGGCAAAGAACCTCATCTTGGGTTACTTAAATGTAAATCTATTGGTGCATAGTGCTGACAACAACATATGATTATATTCAAAGAAGCTGACATCTGTTTTAAACAATACTGTTATTCAAATTATATGGAAATAAAAGCAGTGTAAGCGTTGGTACACTTATTACAGAATTTTTGAAAAGCTATTGTCGTAAATCCCTTTTATTTGAACAGCTGCAGATTAAAATGAAATAGCCACATTGTTGAGTATTGCAATGTTACCAATGGTCGTTGAGAACAATGTGGTTTAAAAATCTGATGGTTACTAGGCATTTTGTATTTATTATTCAGCTGAATCTCACAAACTCTAAGTGGCAAAGTTAATGTTAACCAGATAGTTAAGGGTGGCTTATTATTAGATAGGAATCACTGGTAGCATGGAAAACACAGAAGAACCCCTTTCGGCACGTCTTTAAAACATAAGAGAGTCATGGCTGTTCTACAATGTCTGTCTGTCTCTTGCGGGTGGAAATGTAACTTCTCATTTGCTAAGATAGTGATCGATCGGCTTTATTCAAGGAACACTCCATTTGTAAATTTGCTCAAATTATTTACTTTTTCAAATTGGGTGTTTTTATTTTCTTTTTCTGTGTTGTATATATGTTATTTTTAAGTAGAATTAAATTACATTGCATTATTATTTGATCAATAGCAGGATTGCCCATTGACACAGATGTGTTCTTAAAATTCATGATTGTTTCCTAGCATATACTTAGGACCCTCTGCCAGTTAAACACAAAGTAAATTCCTTTATACATTTCAGTGTAATTGACGAGAGGTTATCTTAATAGCATTCTATGCTTACTCCACAAGCAAATTATCCATTGCAGCTAAAATCATTCCACTGGTCACCACTTATCATCAATAATTATTAGCCTCACATTTATTTTCATGTTAATGCCACTGTTAATAATTTTTCTTATACCACTCTATATCTTCTCTGTTATAGTGATATTTCTTAAGTAGACTCTCCAATATTAAACTTTCTTAATAAGTTCAAATATAAATAATTACATAGAGTCATATTTGAGTGTAAATACTGGTTCAGAAAGAAGTATAAATAACATTGAAGAATTAAAACTAACTTAAAAAATTTTTAATATTTATTTATTCATTTTTGAGAGAGAGAGGGAGAGAGACGGTGCAAGTGGGGGAGGGCTAGAGAGAGAGACACACACAGAATCCAAAGCAGGCTCCAGGCTCTGAGCTGTCAACACAGAGCTCGTTGCAGGGCTTGAACCCACGAGATGTGAGATCATGACCTGAGCTGAAGTTGGCTGCTTAACCTAATGAGCCACCCAGGTGCCCCAAAACTAACTTTAAATGATGCCAAAAAGCTTTATAAATAAGATAATATGCACATTATACTACTTTTAATTGATGACTTAAAATGTGTACGGAAATCTATTTATGTTTACACTTGTACTTTTTTCAGTGGAACAAAGCTATCACAAAATAGCATAAAAACACTGTTTCCAGGTATATTCCCTTGAATTTTTAAAAATCCAACTTATACACAATATTTCTGATGATGTTTAAAGTCTGTATAAGCTGACTGAATGAGATAAGTATCCTTACATCAATAGACAAACTTCAATTCCTACTACAACCATACTGAATGAATTAATAGGATTTGGAGAAAGGCATGAAAACTGCAGAAGGAAAGCCTGCAATGCCTTTAATCTCATTTTCAAAGATATTGATGACACAACCATACTTCCTCCAAGGTGAGAGATCTGGAAAAAGAAAAATGGAAAATTCAGAGTGGGCAATTCATACTTCCTAAAAATGCCCCCAAACAACTATAGCTAGAGAAATACGTTCTCTAAGAAATAACAGGTGGTATAAGATGTAGAACACATGCTAAGTGTCAGGAAAGATGGTTGTTTTTCCTACCTCTGCCATTGATCCATCATGGAAGAAGCTGGCTATACAGGATGTGTCTTGTGGCACAAGATTTAACTTTCAAAACCACCAAGTTCAGGGTCTAGGTCTAGTTCTTACTATTGAAGGTCCAGAAACCTGAATCTGTTAATGCTCCCAGAAGTGATCAGGCTCAGGAAACCAGCTAAAAACAAGAATACTAATTAAACTGATGGGTATAAATGCCAAAAAAGATGGATGTTTGGAGATGAGCACATTCCCATCACTGTGGTCTACAAAGGAAGGCAAGCTATGTTAAAAGATTGCCCAGTGGCCACAAAATCAGAACAAGAAGACCTGGTTCTTCTTAATGGGTAGTGTCAACAAGTGACAACTGTCTCATACAACCATCCTCATAAAGGAAGGACTTCAGCTAAGATGCCCAAAGGCTATATCAGCTGGATATGATGCTCTTCATTGAGGTCCAGTTTCTAATCCTTGGAATATGCCTTAACTGGTCACCTTAACTGGATTTGAGTGCTTTAAAAACCTCCATCAGCAATATAATCACAAACCATCTTCTGTGAGGACTGCTTCTGAAAAATAATATTCTCATTTATTTTTTCTTTGCAGTCCTCTCAAAGGATGGCTCTTTCTTAACTTTTTCTTAACCCAATATCAAAAACCCAAAAGTACCTACAATCCTTCCATACTAACTGCCTAAGTGAAAATGTCTTTGAATTATTTCCATTTTAGATTTAATTTCCCTATTTTATTAAAACTTTAACTAAAAATAAAAGGTCAAATTTTTTTCTTTAGGGTTTTATCTGAGCATCTAATATTCCACTAAAAAATAGAGTCCACTTTTTCTGGATTGAATATGCATGTGTCCTTTTACATTATAATACTTCCAACACAAATTCTTACAGAATTCACTTCCAGTTTAACAAATATGAATTGACCTAAAACTAGTAATGTGACATTTCCTTGAAAAAGTAAAAAGGTTTTATCCATTCTCATAGGAAAAGAAGTTGCATGTTTCTTTAGAATTTTAGTTACCAAGTGTACAGTGAATACCTTGAACTTAAGTATTGTGTATTTGTTTCTGGATTGAAGACAGTTGATTACTCTGTATTATTGAGCTATTAATAATACCCTGAAAATAAGATTATCTAGAGTACTGAATGGAACAAAGCTCACCGACTTAGTCTAGCTGAGCCAACAACATAAAATATGAGTAAGGAATTTGTTCCCAAGTAATTTTAAGCCTGTTATTTTAGTACTAAACTCCTCGGCTATTCATGACCTCCTTAAAAAACCCCTCATTGACCTTCAGATACTTCCCTACTCCATCTTATCAGGAGGAAAAAAAAAAACATGTCTATTTGAGTATGGTGGATTAATTAAATTGATGCCCTCAATTACAGATGGCCCATGTCTTTGGTTAGACTTAGGATTTTTTGGCTTTACAAGGGTGCAAAAGTGGTACTCATCCAGTCGAAACTGGACTTGAAATTTGGAATTTTGATCTTTCCCCAGGCTTGTGATTTACTGGAAGATCCTCTCTAGTTATAGGCTGGACAGCAGCCTATCCTGCCTCCCAGACAGCCGTGCCATCACAAGAGTGAACAACAGATACACTGTCAACCATTCTGTTCACATACAACCATTGTTTTCCATTTTTAGTACAGTATTCAGTAAATCACATGAGATACTCGATACTTGATTATAATGAAGGCTCTGTGTTGGATGATTCTGCTCAACTGTAGAGCAATGTAAGCGTTCTGAGCACACATAAGGTAGGCTAGGCTGAGCCGTGATGCTTGGTAGGTTAGGTGTATGAAATGCATGTTCTACTTAAAATATTTTCAACTTAGGATGGGGTTTGACAAACCCATCCAAAGTTGAGGAAGATCTGTAGTGGCCTCCCTTTACCAATACTCCTTACAATGTAACTTTATATTTGTTTCCATCATGAGGTGGAGACAATTTCCCACTGCTTGAACCAGGGATGCCCTGTGACTTACTTTGCTCAGTAGAATATGATGAAGTGACAGTTCCAAGCTTAGACCTCAAAGACTTTGTTCTTGTTTCTGTCTTGCTTCGATGTGATCACCCTGAGAATTAAGCGCTCCTGCTGGAGAACGGGACAGAACCCAATTGTTGCATTTGAGGCCCTAGATCCGTGGAAGAGCATGTAATGTCCAGCCAACCCATCAATTGACTACAGAAGCCTGAATGAGTGATCCCAGCAAGACAAACTTAGCCAAGATAAGCAGAACCATGCAGCCAACCTATACACTCATGAGAAATGAGAAATGAATCTCTGAGTGTTGGGCTGTTTATTTATGCAACAATAGCCATGTGATACAAAAGGTTGATTTATTATAGCATTAATGTGATTTGTTTTTCTCATGGAGTAAGTTCAGTTAACCACCTAAGTGTTCTGTTTCCCTAAAATTTGAAAGTTGTGTAAGTCAGCATTGCTGACCACAGGAACAAAGTCAGAGGGTGCAAATGTAGCTGTTTATGATTTGCACAAATGTGGGTCAGTGTATAGAATTCTCCTTCTCCATTCAAGTTCTTCCTAGTTCAGCCATTCTGTCCTCCTTATTAATTCTCACCCAGCTCAGTTTACACAAAGGCTCAAGTGTTTCATCCCGAGGGACAACAACAGAAAGCTTCCTCTGACTTTGTTTCCCTCATAGGCAGCCCTACCTCCCTCTCCACTTAGTTACCAAAGTCCTAGAAAAAAATCTGTCTATAATTTATACTTGAACTTTAACTCCTTCACGTCTGACGTCTGCTCCAGTGCTCTACTGAAAGAATTATCTCAGAGGTCATAAACGGCCCTATAATTGTCCAAATTCATTTCACCATCTGGTTATTTACCTTCTGGACTCCTCTGTTCCTTGGAAGACACTGGGCCTACTCACGTTCAAGTCCTATCCTTTAGATGTGGTCACAGATAAAACCCCTTTGAGGTCTCTTAGAAAAAAAGCAGCTTTATCAGGCAGAAACAGAGATATTTCCAGAATCAAAGATTGGAAGCACAGTCTGACCTCTCCAGGCACTGGGACCTGCCAATCCAGTCACTATGATCTCTCAAAGCATTTCTGCTCTGTGGGCATGCAGTGTCTCTCCATCTCAGCAGATACGCACAGCCACCCCAGGGTCAACTTCATATCACTAGGGGTTCGAGCCCCTCACAGGCTGATCCGCTTNGGGAGGGTCAGAGAGAGAGGGAGACACAGACTCTGAAACAGTTTCCAGGCTCTCAGCTAGCTGTCAGCACAGAGCCCGACATGGGGCTCGAACCCACGAACCGTGAGATCATGACCTGAGCCGAAGTCGGATGCTAAACCGACTGAGCCACCCAGGTGCCCCTCATATGTCTACTCTTAACCTGTACTTGGTCAGGGACACATACTCGAACTGTTTCAGAGGCCCACACCGGACCTAAGTATAGTACAAGATTGACAGATACCCCAAATGCTGTCCCCTCAAAAATTCATGACTGTCTTTGGCCTACAGTTCCAAGTCTAGACATTACCCTAAACTCAAGGCCACCATGCTTTACCCCACACAGCACAACCAGCTCCATTTCCTGCTCTATCGCTGAGGACAGGAGATTCCCTGTTCTCAGAATGGCTGTGAGTTTTGTTGATCAGCCCACAAAGGCTTATCCGGAAACACTCTTCTATTAAGGCTTTTTCTTTATATTAAACTATGATGTACCTTTGAGGATTCGACACTTAATGAAATCTCTCCCATGAAACATTTACAATTGTATTGCTTCAATTTTTTCCTCCTGCTATGTACCCATAGCATTTTGCTTTTAATAATATTTTATTATTTTTATTATTTATTATTTTTAATAATATTTTGGTTTTAGCTATGATTACTCCTTAGTTTACATATAACTGATAACTATGGTTTTCTGAGGAGGAGGGGCCATCTCTTTTAAGTTGGTTTTACACATTTAACTGTCTGTGGGGTTTTACTTTTACTTTTTGTCCTTTTTTTTAATGTATATTTTTTAACTAGAGACAGTGCTAGTGGGGAAGGACAGAGACAAAGAGACAGAAGAAGATCCCAAGCGGGCTCTGCCCTGACAGCAGAGAGCCCGATGATGAGGGGCTCAAACCCACAAACTGCGAGATCATGACCTGAGCCAAAGTCAGACGCTTAACAGACTGAGCCACCCAGGAGCCCCCACTTTGTCCTTTTTAATGAAATTTTTTTTCAGAACATGCAGGAAGTCATGCAATGAACATGCATGCATCCACACACCAGGCAGAATAGTATATTATTTAACACTTCCTACTTGATGTTTTTAAAGAAGTACAACATTATATATAAAGTTGAATTCCTTTAACATCCGTTCGTTTTTGTCTCACTGCCTGTTTTGCAACTATTAGGAATTTAGTGCCTATCCCTTTACGATAAGCCATTATCCTTATGATTTTTCAGTTATGTGTCTTTTAAAGAAATCCTTCCTTTACTCCGAGTTATAAAAGATAATGTTTTTTCTTAAAAACTGTCTTTTAACAATAGTGTGCTAATTAGGACTCAAGTACTTACTGAACTTGTAGGGGACACGAGGCAGCCTTATTTTGCTTCTGACTCTAATGGGGATGCTTCTAAAGTTACCGTGTTTACTGTAGGCTCTTGTAGAGATCCTTTTTCAGGTTAAAGAAGTTCCATTATCTCTTGTTACTAAGTGGTTTTTGTTTGTTTCTGTTTACATGAACAAGTTTGGATATTGTCAGAGGCCCGTCAATTTTTATTGCCAGTCACAGTTTTCCCCTTTCGTAATGACCTCTTCCATACATTTTACTCCTTTATTTCTGGGGGGTATTGTAACCATACTTAAAGTTATATTTTGATGTTGTTTTCCTACTTAAATTTTATTCCTCATAAGTTCGTTTTCCAATTTTGTTTTGTTGACTGTTTTTCTCAGTGTCGGTTATCCTCGGAGTCTTTGCGGGGGGGGGGGTGTTGTTTTTGTTATTCTTGCTTAAGTTTATTTATTTACTTTTAGAGAAAGACGGGTGTGGGAGAGAGAGAGAGAGAGAGCAGAAAGGGAGGGAGAGAGAGCATCGCAAGGAGGCTCCACTCTGCTGGCACAGAGCTCAATGGGGGGCTTGAACCCACAGAATAAACCAACAACAAACATGAATCAAAAGGTGAGACTCCCTACCTTATCACTAATATTCTTAAGAATCACATTAGATTTTCTATGGATACAAATATCAATATGCCAGAGCTCCAGGTGTGGATTGAATATGGATTGAATAACTTCACTGTTAACTCAGCATATAGAAAAGGTCTGACACTCTACTTATGTTTTTCTATACTTATCCTCTATTCCAATAGTATTTTCACAAATTTTATCCAATAATCTTCTTAGAGGCTTTCAACAACATTTATCCAAGTGCTGCTGTTTCTTCATCATCATTCGATTCCATGTTAAGCTCTGGGGGAAAATTCAAAGTTGCTAATTATGCAGATTCAGTTGTATAATATTGTCTCTCATCACATTGTCAATGCCCCTTTAATGTTTTATTTCTATGTATTTCACTCAGTCTTCACATCATCTCAAACCACATTGAGTTATTAACATCAATTGTCTTATTTTATAAATGGAAAAATAATTAGTATTTCTATGGTTTTCCGTTTTTTTCTACAATGTTGTTACTTAAGTTACACTGATTTCTGACCATATGACCTTGAGAACATCCTGTCTTAAATAACCAGATACCAAATAGTAAAACATTTAGTTGGATTTATTTTGCAGAAAAAATAAATATATTATGAAGCAAAAGTTAATCTCATATATTATTTTTCACCAACTGTAAGCCTAATGCTTGGAAAACAATTTATTAAACTATGTACAAACTCTTTTCTAATAATAGGTTTAAGCATCCTTTACCTGGGAAAAGATTTACTGATCTCATTTTCTTTCTGAAATTAAAAAAAAAAAAAGTTTAAATGTGTGTGTGAACCACATTTCAATCTAAAAAAAAGAGTTCAAAAATAATGGGGCACCTGTGTGGCTCAGTTAGTTAGGTGTCTGACTCTTGGTTTCAGCCCAGGTTATGATCTCAAGGTTCATGGTACTGAGCCCCACATCAGGCTCCACACTAATATCATGGAGCCTGCTTGGGATTCTCTCTCTTTCTCTCTTTCTGTTTCTCTGTGTCTCTCTTTCTCTCTCTGCCTCTCCCCTGCTCATGGTCTCTCTTTCAAAATAAATAAACACTGAAAAACATATATTTAAAAAGTTTAAAAATACATACATACATACATACATACAAGTTTAAAGGCAAAAAACAATCTATGAATGAAGTAACTACCAGCTCTTCTCCTGCCTTTCGTGACTTTAATGCTCTCACTCAAATCCTGCCTCTCAGGGCGTACTCTTGAGGCCTGCTTCACAAGCAGGAGTCTGTTTCCGTGGGCATGCATGTGCTGAAAGTACACAAACTGCTGGGCATTTTCCTGGAACACTGATCTTTCTCTACCTTTGGCAGAGGTCATAGAATCAAATGATTTAGCTGATGACTTAAAATATTATTTTTACATTAAAATTTTGTTCCTCTAGAAAAAATATTCACATCCTGTCTATCCCAGAGAGCTAATGTTATTTTTCTAATATTATCTCTCTCCATACTATTTCTAAAAAAAAATTTTTTTTAATGTTTTATTTATTTTTAGGAGAGAGAGAGAGAGACAGCGTGAGCAGGGGAGGGTCAGAGAGAGAGGGAGTCACAGGCTGAAACAGGCTCCAGGCTCTGAGCTGGCAGTCAGCACAGAGCCCAACGTGGGGCTCGAACCCACGAACCACGAGATCATGACCTAAGCGAAAGTCAGACGCTTAACTGACTAAGCCACCCAGGCGCCCCTCTCCATACTATTTCTACTTTAACCTCCTCCATATTTCATTCACGCATTCATTTGTAATAAGAGATTTTTCACAGAGGAACTAAGCTACAATGATTGTGGGTTACTTGTTCCTTTGACTCCTATGTATCTTGATCCAGGTAAAAGATTAACCTTAGTTATGGTACACAATGACGTATAGAATTGTATGTGAAATACAGGTTTGTAGCCCATGGTAACACGATTGTTATAAACCGCTCTGGTCAATATTATATGAATGGATTTAGCGTCTTACTATGCAGCAGCTATGTCCTTTACAAAATAAGAAACTAACCAACCACTATTACCATGTTAAAATGTTAACATGGTCGACACTGGGCATATGTCTTAGGGAAAAATGTTTGTCCGCAGTACATCATGCGGTCCCCTGTCTAGAGAATGAACAATATCAAAAGAGAAAAGGTGCATATACCTTCTAATCACACCACACGGCACAGGTATGTCTGTTTATACATAAAATCATTACGCTTATGACAAAATCCCTATGCTCTTGTTTCATGAATGAATACACAAAAACCAGGCAACTTTAAAGGAAGGAATAATAATCTAATAAACACGATTTAGTATATTTATTCCTCTCCAAATTCTCTTTGCCAAGGAGTGTTGTTTTTTTTTTTCTTCCTAGTGGAAATCAGGAAACCAGGAAATAATGTGTTCTGCCCTTTCAAATTAATCTTAATGTATATTTCCATGTGTCAGCATGGTTTTCACAGTTGACATGTTTGTAACTCTGCTTTATAAAATTAATCTTATTGCGTGTTTTCATGCAGCAGCCTGAGCCCCCTACTTGACATTTTCATAGTTCTGCAGTGATCTTCAGTGGTAATGTGACCTATTTTGCTTAGCCATTGCCTATTCTTAGACATTTGGGCTCTCCCTGTTGTATTTTTGTTTTTGCAATCATAAATAGCATTACTATAAATATTTCTAATGAAATCGTTTTTTAATCTGTTTATTTCCCCAGAGAATGTTCCAAAGAGTAAGATTATGGTACCAAATCTTATCCAATAGTTTCATGGTTTATTTTTTTTCATAAACATCTAAAGCAATTGAAAATGTGACCAGAAATATTTAAAGTGTCATTCTCAGATACAACAGATCCAAAAATTGACATTTTATAATTTTTATGTATTTGGTAATATGAATACAATGGCTTCTTAGTGTTGCAAAAATTTATATTTATTAACAAACGATAGAGTTATGGATTAATCAATGTGATGATTTATTTGTAGTTCTCTATTACTGAATGTTCATTGCCTTTAATCAATCATCAAATGGAATTTGAATATTAACCATTATAAATTTGTCTCATTTATTTCCATATCTTACAAAGCAAGCTTTTTTCAAAAAAAGGGTCATATTATTTTTTTTAACAGCATCATATTAGCAAGCACGCAGAAATGTACAGAAAACATATAAAATATACCTTGAAAACACCACATGGGAGAGAAATAACACACAGCTAATGTAGCCGAAGCCCCTGTGTAACCCTCTTCAACTCAGAACCCTTCCCACCCTCGCCAGAACTAACCATTACTCTAAAGATAGTGTCTCCTATAATCATGTGCATTTTTATACTGTTCCTAAATATATATGTAGACATAAAACTTATACAGTATGTTTTGCATGTTTTAAAACTTAAAGTGGAATCTACTGTATACTTTAATTTTGCCTTTTTAAAATGATAAAACATACTGTTTAAATTTCATTCACTTTGATGGGGCGCCTGGGTGGCTCAGTCGGTTAAGCGTCCAACTTCGGCTCAGGTCATGATCTCACAGTTCGTGGGTTCAAGCCCTGCGTCTGGCTCTTTGCTGACAGCTAGCTCAGAGCCTGGAGGCTGTCTTCGGATTCTGTGTCTCCCTCTCTCTCTGACCCTCCCCTGTTCACGCTGTCTCTCTCTCTCAGAAATAAATAAAACATTTAAAAAAGTTTAAATTTCATTCACTCTGAAATATACATATCTAGTGTATTTATTTTAGTGGTTATATGTTATTCCAAATTATTATCCTTTTCTGATTGAAGATAATGTCAGTTTCTAATTTTTTAAGATTATAAACCATAACTCAATGAAAATTTTCTTATACCTCTTTTTCTGATTATTTAGCTTATATATGTATATTTATACACACATACATGCATGCTACATATATATACGTAGAGGTGAAGTATATATAGCACACACATTCAGAACTGACATTGTTGAATTCTTATTACCCAATTGCTCTGCGAGATAGTTGCATTGTTTCACCAATCTATGAATTTTGCATCTCCCCTGATCACAAGTGATGTTGAATGTGTTTCTGGTTTCTTCCTCAGTCGTTTGCCTGTTCACATATTTTGATCATTTTTCTGTTGAATTGTTTTGCCATTTTTCTTACTGTTAAGATCTTTATGTTTTCAATACAAATCCTTTGTAGTTTATATGCATTCCATATATTTTCCGTTAATCCATGGCTTACACTTTCAGTATATAGTATTTTTTGATGGATGGAAGTTTTTTACTTTTAAATAGTTTTTTTTTCATCTTTTCTTAAGTATATTTTGTGTTTTTCGTATTCTCTAAGAAACTTGAGGCCATAAAGATATTGTCCCATGTTTCAATGTTCACACTTAGATGTTCAATTCACCTGCAGATTGATTTTTGTTCCTGGTATATATAGTAAAGTGCTATATTTTGCATAGTACTTAATCATTTGTCCTTGAATGAATTAATGAACTCTTCCCCACTAATTTGTTATTTCTGTCATTTATCTGACTTCCATATATATAGTTATGCTTTGTGGCTCTTTCTTGTGGTTCATTGGTGTATTAGTCTTTCACCAAACTTTGACTTTATTAAAGTCTGATATTTGATAGAAATATCCCTACTTGTTTCTTCTTCTTCAAAAGTTTAATGTCGTGGGGTGCCTGGATGGCTCAGCTGGTTAAGCATCTGACTTTGGCTCAGGTCATGATCTCATGGTTCGAGAGTTTGAGCCCTGCATTGGGCTGTGTGTCAACAGCTCAGAGCCTGGAGCCAGCTTTAGAGTCTGTGTCTCCCTCTCTCTCTGCCCCTCCCTTGCTCTCTCTCAAAAATAAACAAACATTAAAAATAAATAAATAAATAAGAAAAAAGTTTAATGTGGATGAAGTGCCTGGGTGGTTCAGTCGGTTAAGCCTCCGACTATTGATTTCAGTTCATGTTGTGGGATCAAGCCCCACAGTGCAGAGCCTGCTTGAGATTCTCTCTCTCTCTCTCTCTCTCTTTCTCTTCTGCCCCCTTCCGTGCTGTGCCCTCTCTCTGTCTCTCTCAAAAAAATGGTTAATGGCGATCCTTGGCCCTATGGTCTTCCATCTGTATGTTTATCTTTAAATTAGTCTATCAAGTTCCAGGTGGAAAAAAAAGGTATTTTTTTTATGAATTTATTTTTTGCATCATTTTGAGAAGAAGGGCCACCTTTAAAACTGAGTTCTTACACTGTCTTGGGAATATCCATACCCGAAGCCAGTGATTGACATGATTCAGTTCCTGGTTGCCAGGCCGTGTCTGTCCTCCTAACTGCTTAGACCTACAGCTTGTTAAAATTCACGGAGTCAGGTGGTGAGCTTCAAGCCTTTTCTTCACCTGCTCTAGGGGCATGGGAGCCCCTCCTTAGCCTTCTGTGGCTCCCCTGCCTGTGAAAGGTTTTGAGCCCCTCCCCATCTCAGCAACTGGGCTCCATGACGACCACCTCCTCAATCCAGACCTGGAACAAAGACAGTGATTATCTTCATCCTTATTCACTGCTCTTAGTTGCTCCTAAAATTTTGTTTTCCTTGAGTATGAATTTGGATTTTCTTTCAGTTTTATCTTTTAATTTTTTGTCCATTTTGTTGCAAAACATTTGAAGCTAAGGGAGTATTTCAAAGTATGAAGTGAGTGTAGTGTGATGGGGAAGGATAACATTTTTGCTTTAACTGTGATATAAAAGTAGAAATGTACTTACTTCGTTTCATTTTACTTTATAATTGAACAGTAATGGACAAGTTTATTCATCTTTGATGTTAAACTCTACTTTCTAATAGTCACATGGTTATATCCTTCTCAGAACCAGAATGAACAAATAACTGATTTTTTTTTGTCTGATTCTGTTTGTCTGTCTTTGTTCTGTTTTGTCATGTTCTAGTGTGCATATCACCTTGGAAAGGTTATTTTATTTTTCTGTACTTCAGTTTCCTTTTCTGTATAACAGGTATTATAGGAATGTCTACTGGGGCATCTGGGTGGCTCATTCGGTTAAGCATCCAACTCTTGATATTGGCCTAGGTTATGATCTCATGGTTTATAAGATGAATCCCCGCATCAGGCTTTGCACTGTGTGTGTGCACGCATGAGTCTTTTCTCTTACACTGTCTCTTTCAAAAGTAAATAAACTAAAAAAAAAAAAAAAGACTAACTTTGTAGGGTTAATGAGTTACTTTTATTAAGCACAAAGAACAATGCTAGACACCTTGTAAGTTCCTACGTGTTTGTTGTTATTGCTGACTACTGGTTCTCTTAATTAACTCTCTTATTCAGGAGTATGATATTTGTCTCTTTTTTGTTCTCATGTTTGCTTCTTTCCCCACAGGATTTAATTTTTTGGATAAAATATTACATCCAAGTTGAAAAAACTTCCCAAGAACCAAGTATGCTTGCCTTTGCTGTAAATGGAAACTTTTTTTACTTTATAGTTTTGTGCTCCTTGCCTAGAGAAGTGCAATAGATTTCTGTGTGTTTGTATCCCTGCGACCTTGTAGAACATGTTTATTCTAAAGATTTTTTTTACTGATTTTTTTGGGAGTTTACAAATCTATATTTCTATCATGACACTGATGGCTACAGTATATTAAACTCCATGTACAGACCCGTTGCTAGGATTATATGGTAAACTCTCTATTATTCAGAAAATAAGATTTCTATGATAACAATTCCCTCTTCCCTCTTTCACAAAGATTATCCTTCACCTGCTGGGCAGAGGGAAAGGGGTTTCACCAGTTTAGAAAAGATGCATCTTACATTCAAATTCGTTTCCTTGGCAGGGCACATCCTTAACAGCATTTGAAATCCTTGAAATCTTTTCTCTCCTACTGCATATGGGCTACTGCAACTCAATCTTTCGGACATATGATTACCATCTCAGAAATCTTACTGTCCATCACCATCTCTGGTTCTTCATAGCATCCCCTCTTTTCATGCATTTAAGTAGAATCAACCACTCTTCTTGCAAGTGGATTTCTGTTCCCTGGCTCACATTATCTGATGTGTCAACAACCCTTCCAGAAATAATGATACTGGAACCCATGGTCCACTCCTCTTTCTCCAGAGCTGAGTCGCTGATTATTTTTGAAAGTGGATGAAAACATCAAGTAGCTCAATCTAGTTTACTTTTTTATGTGTGGGGAGAAAATGACTCAATTTTGTTTTACTGTGTTCTGTGTTTAAAAAAAAACCATTAAATGCTGATCATATCTTTTATAACTTATAGACGCCTGGAATATGTTTCAGAATGGCTGAGCACTATATTTCTGAGGAATGTTATGCAAGTGGAACAATATGTGGCTGGCACAGCACGCTAATAAATTGGATTCTGTCCCTATTTCAAGCCCTCCACCCACCCCACTGTTATTTTTGCGGGTATACTCAAGCATACCTTAAACAACATTTCCTCATACATAATATTCTAAATCTGGTCTAAGAGGCATGCAGGATAATAAAAACAGGTTTAGCTTGGGGAGACAGGAGATCTTGGTTTTCTGAATGACCTTGGGCAACAATTTGAATTCTCTGACCCTCAATTTATCCTATAAAATTAGAAAATTATAAATAAAAATTTCAAAAGCCCTTTTAACTCCAAAGTTGATTCAGTGTGAAGAAAATTAAATTTTATTTTATTTTTTTAATGTTTTTATTTACTTCTGAGAGAGAGAGAGAGAGAGATAGTGTGAACAAGGAAGGGTCAGAGAGAGAGGGAGACACAGAATCTGAAGCAGTCTCCAGGCTCTGAGCTAGCTGTCAGCACAGAGTCCGATACGGGGCTCAAACCCACAAACCGTGATATCATGACCTGAGCCGAAATCAGACGCTCAACTGACTGAGCCACCCAGGCACCCCAAGAAAATTAAATTTTAAAAGAAACACTAATCAGTGATATGTATTTTTGAAGAGTGATATGAATATCAGTATGGGAAGAAAGGGAAGATTTTAGCAGTCCCTTTTTTGGCTGTTCTACTGCATTTTAAGGTTTGTTTATTTATTCAAGTGATCCCCACACCCAGCATGGGGCTTGAACTCGCAACCTAAAGACAAAATCACATACTCTACTGACTGAGCCAACCACCCACCCCTCTACTGCATTTTAAATCATGCACTATAAGAGAGTTTAAACAGTACTTTTTTTTCATGAAAATATTCAACTTAACATGCACATGTAATAACTAAAAATTAACTGAATTCTTTCTTTCCTGAATGTTTCATTCAATAATATGGAAGCGGGAGGATCATCATAATGACATTGAATTCTTCTAATATGCAAAATAACACATAACACACTTTCTCAAGCACCCAGCTAACTAACAAGGTATGATGTAGACACTAGGGAGAACAAAGGCTCTTATCAACAACAAAAATATTATAAAAGAAGTAAACCCCCTTCTGCTAGGAAAAAAAAAATCAGCACTGGAAATATACCATATCAAAATGAAAACATGTGGCAAAATAATATTTGACATATTAAGTCCCTTGGGGGCATCACTTTATTTCTGTTCTTGTTTTCCGAGGAATTCACCTTTCTGACTGCCAGATGTAGGTCTTTTCTGCTCCAGAGACAAGCGATCTCAAAATTCTTAGTTTTCAGGAGGTGGGAGACAAACAAAAGGCTGGGTACAGGTGCCAGCTGACAGCTCACTTGAAGAGCAAGTTACTGCAAGGAGAGCAAAGTGCTCTCGGGTCTGGTCCCGGTGATAATTCTGAGGAGGGAGGGAGCCCTGTCCTTTGGTGACCTCCACGGAGGCCACTTGAGCTCCAGAAAGTGTGTGCAGTGGGTGGGTCCAAAGAGAAAGCCCCCAGAAAAGTTGGCCTCAAGATAGAGGTGACTTATAAGTCAAGAGAGCAAAGATGTGAGAATCTCCTCTATTCTGCAGCAGTTGTAGAGCTGTGATGGCAGGTCTAGGTGGAGACAGGCCTAGGACAGTCCCAGACACTGTGCTCAGCCTCCAAAGGACATGGCAGAGATCCTAAAGCTCCCTACCACCCCCCAAGAAGGGGCATGAATGGCATGAGGGAAGGCTGATGCATTTGAAGGAGGTGAAAGGTCAGCAGGGGAAAGACTTCATGTACACTGTCAAGCGGGTGTCCACAGTCATACAGACCAACGGGGAGGAGCAGTCCCTGCTGGGGCCCAGACAGAATGGTTATGGCTCAGCAGATGCCAGAAGGTTTAAGAACAGGCCGAGCACAGCAGAAGCTCCGTGCTGTCCCCCTCCCCAATGTCCCCCCAACACACACGGCCAGGACCATGAACCCATAGCTGACCTCAAAGTGGAATGCCCCTCAGAAAGAAGGCAGAATCATGAATTGACTGAAGCTCAAATACAAAACTCCAGAGAGATGACCACACTTTCTGTCATTAGGCAGAATGGTGCCTGAAAATGTAGGTTGAGTCTCATTATTAGAGAAATAATGGAAGTTATACATTGGTAGGGACCTGCAAATATGGAAAATATCCATGGCACACAATGTAGAAAGACAATGTATGTTGTCTACGTAGCCCTGGAGCCTAAATTTTAGAACCTGGGTGACTCTTTCTCTTAAGAACAGATTTTTATCTAATTGTGACAGCATCCACGACCTAAGGAATATTTTGGAATTTTTTTTTCGGAGCTTTTAATCACTAAATGTTTACTTCTCTGTAATTATGAACTTATAAGTGATAGTTTTAAAATTATGATTGTATTAGACTGCTAGAGTTGTTGTAACAAAGTACCACAAACTAAGTGGCTTAAGCCGTAGAAATGTAACCTCTCATGGTCAGGCCATAGGTTGGCAGGGTCAGTTTCTTCTGAGGGCTGCAGAGGAAGGATCTGGTCCAGACCTCCCTCCTTGGTTCTGAGATAGTTGCCTTCTCCCTGTGTCTCTTCACATTGCCTTCCTCTGTTTATATCTGTCTCTGTCTCCAACTTTCTGCCTTTTTATAAAGATACCAGTCATGTGAATTAAGACCCACCTAATGACCTCATCCTAACCAAACTACATTGGCAATGACCCTATTTCCAACAGAGGTCACGTTCTGAGATGCTGAAGGCTCGGACTTCACAACATACTGATCTTTAAGAGGATACATAAGAGATGATCTAGTTGGTGACGATTAGGCCATCAGAAAGAGAGATTGTTGGGTCTCCATGATTTCTGTTACTGAATATTTTCCAAAAAGATGCACCAAAATTAACACCACAGAGGACAATAAGGAATGGGATCGGTTTCTGGCCTAATTCAATTTAAGTGAGAAGCATGATCTCTAATGCTTCTATAATCTGTAATTCTCAGTATAAAGGTATTTGTGTGTATTTCAGTGACTCTAAGACACTATGATTTCAGTTACACCATTATCTGTGCACTGCTAGGAAAGAATTGTGATGTGTTAAGTAGCTCTACTTTCCTGGATGCCTTTGCACAGTTTTTAGAGCTTAGTCCTACTCAAATCACCATTCTGTAGAAAACAGCACCCTCTTGCCATTTCATCATGTGACACATGACATGATGACATAATTATTTGTTCCCTCTCTATCTTTCTCTCTCCAGGAGAATGCAGGTTCCATAAGAACAAAGCTTTGGTCAGTTTTGTTCACACTGTCTCAGCAGCCCTGAAAGGGCCTGACACATAGTAGGCATTCAAGGATTATTTTCTGAACTTTTAAATAAATTCCATAAATTGTATATTTCAAAGAGAAGTATAGGTATATGTATGTCTATGCATATGTAAATGTATTAGGTTCAGTTGCATTTTATTATGTACAGTATGTGTTCTATATTATGTACGTAAAGCCATATTTATTTTTGTACACTTTGTCCATTTAGATATAATTAGTGTTCACTTCTCTTTGGGAAATTGAGCAAAATCGTCAAAATGACATTTCTAGGCTTACTGGATATTAGCACTGTCTGTAGAGAGTACATTTCAGTGATTAAAGCTGATACAAACTGTCCTTTCTTCACCACTCCTTTGTTCTTGAGCTGCACCACTGTCCCAGGGGAAGACAGGAGTCTAGATGTTCACAGGCATATCAAGCCACGGCCCTGCCCCACCTTATCGCCCGGGCCGTGGCTTTGCAGTTGGCTCTCAGACTGTGCTTTTGAGAGCCAGTTTCTTTTCCAAGGTCTGAACCAGTGTTAACCAGATTCCATCTCTGCAGAAATGGATGGGAGGAGAGGACAGGTCGTATGAGCTCCATCTTGCTCTCTCTCGGGGTCCTCCCGTTAGTGTCGCTGCTAATCTTGAGAAAAATCGAAGGAAGATCTCCATTAGTGTTTTCAAGTCATTAGTTACTTCACGTGATTGACACCTCTGTTATTGAATATGTAATAATAATGATAACTGCTCCCACACTCATGACATGCTTACCCTAGCCTAGGCACGGTGGTAGGTATTAACATAGGTCCATTTGTGAGTCCTTAGAAGAGTCCTACTCTATGAGGCAGAGTACTGGTCACCTAAACAAATCCGTTCCTGATGCCTGGATTCTGTGACTATTACCTTATTTGGAAAAATATCTCTTGCTGGTGTGATTTAATGAAGGATCCTGAGACAAGGAGATCGATCATCCTGGACTGTCAGGGGGAGCCCCAGATGACACCAGAAGCGCCCCCAAGAGGATGGCAGAAGAAGATGTGAGACGGGTAGAAGAGGCGGACATCACGTGACTATGGAAGCCGAGAGAAAGGAACGCCAGCAGCTACCCAAACTGGATCCTTCCTTAAGGCAAGGAACGGATCCTCCCCTAAAGCCTCAGGAGGGAGCATGGCAGTGCCAATACTTTGATTTGGAACAAGTACTATTGATTTCAGACTCAGGTCTCCAGAACAGTGAGAAAATAAACTTCTGCAAAATTCTACCAAGTTTGTATTAATTTGTTACCACGGCCATGGAAGCTAACACACCTATGAAGTAAGAACAGACAGAATCTCCATTTTGATAAGGATAACCAGTCCACATAATGGGAGAAAATGTTTGCAAATCATTCATTTAGTAAAAGGGATTAGTATTCAGAATATATAAACAATTACAACTCAACAATAACCAAAGAAAACCTAATTCATAAATGGGCAAAGGGCTTAAGTAGACACTTGTCCAAAGATGGTACATAAATGGCCAAACTGCATATGAAAAGATGTTCAACATCACTAATTATTAGGGAAATGCAAATCAACACAGTGATATACCATTCCACACCTATTAAGATAGTTACCATAAAACGAAACAAAACAGAAAATATTAAATGTTGGTGAGGATGTGGAGAAATTGGAACCCTATTCCAGCATTGCTGGTGGGAATGTAAAATGGTGCAGCCACTGTGGAAAACAGAATGGCACTTTCTCAAAACAATAAATAAATAAATAAATGTATTATATAATCCAGCAATTTTACTTCTGGGCATATACACAAAAGAATTGAAAACAGCGTCTTGAACACGTTCATAGCAGCATTATTCACAAAGGCCAAAAGATGAAAGCAGCCCAAATGTCCATTGATGGATGAATGGATAAGCAAAATGTGATATATGTACATACAATGGAATATAATTCAGCCTTCAAAAGGAGAACAGTCCTGGCACATGTTACATCATGGATGAAACTGAAAGGCAGTGTTCTATGGGGCACCTGGGTGGCTCATTCTGTTAAGCATCTGACTTCGGCGCAGGTCACTGTCTCACGGTTTGTGGGTTTGAGCCTTGCATCAGGCTCTGTGCTGACAGCTCAGAGCCAGAGGACTGCTTAGGATTCTGTGTCTCCGTTTCTCTCTGCCCCTCCCTTGCTCCCTGTCTTTCAAAAATAAATAAATGTTTAAAATATTTTTTTAAAAAAGTCATTTTGCTAAGTAAAATAAGCCAGTCACAAAAGTATACATATTATACAATTCCTCTTATATAAGGTACCTAGAGTGGTCACATTGATAAAGTAAAATTGTGGTTGCCAGGGCCTAGGGGGAATGAGGAATGGAGAGTTATTGCTTAATGGGTATGGAGTTTAGGCTCGGAATGATGAGAAAGTTCTGGATGGATGGTAGCAACAGGTACACAACAATATGAATGTACTTAATGCCACTGAGCTGTACACTTAAAAATGGTCACGCAGATTTTATGTCATATATATTTGTCACAAGGGGATAAAAGGATAGCTGGGCATAGAGAAGTTCACAAATCTTTCCACAGTTAATAAATTCTAGAAATTTAGAATTTCCAAGTTTAGAAATTAGAAGCCAAGTTTTCTGGCTTTAGGACCTGTGCTCTTAATTTCTAGGTTGTTGTTTTGAGTTAGATAATGAGAAAAATTTTTATTTTTCAAATCCCACTTTTGAACAACAAATTCCACTGAGTAGCAGAATTTCACAACTGATGATAAAATTCTCCTCCTCCAAATATTGGTAAGAAGCAAAATGTAATCTCCCAGTTACCTAACCAAGCAGGAAGCAAAGCAAAGAGACTCAGGCCACATGGCCTCGTAAATTCATTCCGAAGACATTATTTTCATGACATGACCATGTCGTTCTGCATCCTCCATCATGAAGCACATCACAAAATAAGAGGTGGAGACTCACTTGGGAATATCTAACTCAGTGGACTTATGTCTTTGGAAGCAAGAGATCCACAGATTTAAGACTGTTTTCAAAACCACTAGCTATTGCCTCAAATAAACACACAGAACAATTTACACCTGACTTTAAAAGGGCCACAGAACCCTAACACCCATGGGGCTACAGGGCTTGGGTCCCTGCAGCCTCATGAATCCCATGGTAAGAACCTTTGGTCATACAGTTCTGCAGATGAAGGGACATTTTTAACAAAAAAGGACTGTACAAAAATTTTTTAAAAAAAAATTTTTTTAAACTGTGGCCCAACATAAAGGATGTGTGCATTGTATTAGAAAAAGCACCAGATTTAGAGGAATGAAAAAGGTTTAAGAGGCTCAGCCCTATGGCCCTTATGCTGACCACTTAACCCTGATTTTATCCATGAACTCATGTATGAGAAAGGCTTTTGTGAATTGTAAAACATAATACAATCTGGGCGCCATATTTAACTCTGTTCTAGCTTCATTACCAAGAAGAGACAGAAACATATCTACTTCTGGGAAGCAACCAAATGAACCTACACTCTGAGGTCTCATGAAAAATTCAGTCTATGGGGAAGCTTGCGTGGCTCAGGCGATTAAGCATTCAACTCTTGATTTCGACTCAGGTCATGATTTCACAGTTCGTGAGTTCGAGCCCCACATCAGGCTCTGCACTGAGAGCGTGGAGACTGCTTGGGATTGCCTTTCTACCTCTCCCTCTGCCCCTCTCCTGCTCGCTCCCTCTCTAGCTCTCAAAAAATAAATAAACTAAATAAAAAGTTTAATTTAGTCTATGAATTGTATATTTCAAATATGTATTCTTAATTAGAAAAATATTTGATATGAAATATTTTTGGATTTGAATTAAGTAGGCAATTAAATCAATTTTCCATCTTACTTTGTTGTTTCAAAGGCAATCCCACGTTAGAAATGTATTAAAACTTTACAGGTGACTCTGAGGTACTTAATTCTTCCTCTAATTTTGTTTTCCTGGAGTTTGGTTTCCTGTGTAAACACTCACACACATGTATATCAACTCACAAGTATTTACCAGCATGTGAGAAATTACTAAGGCTAAGATTCGCCAAATGTCAAAAGTAGGCCCAAGTTTCAATGATTCTCAAAGGAAAGCTACAAGGAAGAAAGAATTCACAGATAAACCCAACAGCTTGACAAATATAATCAGATGTATTTACTCTGTTTACTATTGGTTATAAATTATTAAACTAAATAATAAGTATATAGAATCTGAGGCTAAAGATGAAGTAGGAAATATGTATCTTATGTCATTTTAGGCTATTGTGTATAGATTATTGTATTATTTATACTATAAACTTATACATCTGGACAATTTCAATTCTCCAAGGTCACTTTTCAATCTAGGAAAGATATGTAATGAGCATCTACTTCCTTATTTGTATGTTTTAACAATTATAAAGATTTACTGAAGAATGTGATCTGTAGAGAGATAACAATGACTACATGGTGATGGGGCCTTAGCTGGTCAAGTGCTGTACTGTGTGAGGAACTCAACAAGTACAATCGAATAGAAGAATAAGCTCTATTTGCTCCAGGACATGATAGCAAGTGGTGAAGAACTTGGATTTTGCTTGGATTAAAATTCCACCTCTGCCACTTTTATTAGTGGAGTGAACTTGAGCAAATTACCTAAAATCTCTGTGCTTAATTTTCCTCTCTGTCATGAGGCACTAATAACAATGCCTGACCCATATTGTTTGTTGCGAGGCTGAAGGGAGGCTATCCTTTGACACATTTAACCCAACACCTGGTAAATAACAGGCATCCGGTAAATATTTGCCACCATGACTACAGTGATTGTCCTGGAAAATCACCATTCTTAAGATGTACATTATTCTGTGACAACACTCCCTAAGCTAATACTTTGTGGATTATTATCTTTCTAACCGAACAATTCATCCATGCAGTGTAGGCAAAGAGGTGGAAGCAAAAGAAAGAGAGAAGAGCATGGAAAGACGAAGAAGGAGAAAGAGGAAGGACTGGAAGTAAAAGAACCCAAGAGTGGTGTGGGGGTGGGGGTGGGGGCACAGGAGAAGCATCTATGTGCCCATCACCTCCAAAAGGAGGGAACGAAGAGCATAAATGTACGTGCGCAAGTGAAGCTGGGGGAACTGGGGTGCCTGCGTGGGGAAAACAGGGGTCCCACGGTCACCCTAGCCTGGATTCAAAGTGCGAAATGTTCAGAATAAAGCCATTAAGAAATGGTTTGTCCAGCAGTTTTCAAACTTCAGCCACAGAATCCTTTCCCCACGTGAAATCCATTCCATAAACCAGATAGAAAGCAGCGCTGTTCTGCCTGAAGAGATTTCTCCCCTGGGGTGTCACCACCCTCCAGGGGGGCCGTGAAGCTGGAAAGGGATCGCAGATCCCCTCGGCTCCTGGGACCCCACTCCTGGGGTGTCGTTACGTCTAGCACTTTTCTCCCCCGGAACCACTGGTCTTTATTTCTTCGTCCTCTTTCTTCCCCTCAAGCCTGAAAAAATCGCTTTCGGGTTTTAGGACTATCTGCTCTAACTAACTACTTCGTCTCACCTTGGGAATCTTCATTCCTTGAGGGTTTGAGTTTTTATTTTACAGAAGCTGCCACCCGTGGATCCTTCTAGGATTTCTACCCCAGCCTGCCTCCCCGGGGGCCTTAAGCAAGGCCGGGTGCTCAGCTTGGTTGAGCCAATGGAGGCAGGAAGTTGGGGGGGGGTTGGGGGGGGCGGGAAGACAGATGCCTTCAGGATGTCTAGTCAGGCAGTTTTCTATTTATTAGGAGGTGATTTGATTTTTTATCTGTCTGCTCCATTAGACTGTAAATTCCATGAAGGCTGAACCTACATGGGTTTCCCTTCACCACTGTAATAACCAGGCAGCTCACAAAGTAATTGGCAAATGGTAGATACTCAATAAAGACTGAGGGAATAAATTAACTGCTGGAGCTGCACAGAGAACACTCTGCAAAGCACTCATTTGTCCAAAGCTTTGACAGAATGACACTTTAACCATCTGGAATTCATGCCCTCTTCTCTAAATCTCGTGAATTACCCCTTTGCAGATTTTCCAATGGTTCTCACCAAGCTGTCAGAAAGCATTACCTTATATCTTACTTAGCTCTTCTATTTAAAGGTCTCTGTTTCTTCTGCTGTCCCTTCGGTAGAAGTGGCTAATCACTAGTCATAACTCCTTCATATGGCTCTTTGTATCCTTGAAAACACTCAGGTCTCCATGCATCATAGAATTCAAACTCTAAATATTTTTTCACAAACCTAATTTTCATTACTTTTTAATTTTGGTTTTTATTATTTTTTTCCCTCTGGTTTCAGCCAGATTTCTTCATGATATTTCCTAAATATAGAGGCCAGAGTGACAATAGCACTTTATTGTCCGGCTGAGTTAAACTTTGCCCTGCATTCCTTCCATAAACATACTAGCAGGTGCTCCTGGCGCATGGGTTGCTGGAGCCTGGCTCCTGGACTATTCGCTAGAAAAACTGAGATCAAATTCAAACCCTGGCTCTGACACGTCTGTCCACGTGGGCTTAAGTAAGTGCCTTAATGTTGTACAGCAATCATAACACTGACCCCAATGTGATGTTAGGGGTAAATGAGTTAATGCAGTTAGAACAGTGGTAAATAGTATGGAGTCAATAAATATTACTGATTACTTCCATTGTTGTTGTTTTCATTACTGCTACTATTACCTTTCAATCACAGTGTACTCAAAAGAATTTTAAAATACAATGAGACATAGGAAGGCTGGGGTAGGGGAAAAAAGAGAGATCGGTAGGAAAAAGGCAGAAAGTTGAATGGAAACCTCAGATTCTTGCCTATGTCATTAATTGAGTCTAGACTTTGATCACCAAGTCTAGCAGGGTATGGTTGGTGCCTGGTTCACATTAGCTGTTCAATAAATACTTGTTGGATTGGATTAATGCAGTTTGCCCTCTCGCCATCTACATAACCTCTCTCTCAGCAAGCAACATTAGCTAACGCAAGTTTTCCCACTTAAATAGCCCTGTGACTAAGGCAAATGCAATTGACACATCTGAGTCTAAATCATCATTTATCCATTGGTTATGATTATAGACTTATGGGTTGAAATGAAATTGAACAAGCTAATGTTTAGCTTGGTATTTTTATGTGTTTAGTAATGTTCTCCAATATTATTATTATACAAAACATGGCAGAGACATCATGACGTCCCCAGGAAGTGAATTTAGGCAGAAGAAGGTAGCTCTCCAAAGATTTTAGTAAGGACTATTTTACATATTCCTTAGTTCCCGCTGGCCTTAGTATTTAACAGATAATTGCTGGAGCTGCTGTGGAATTCCAATTTTGGGGAAACGTCTCTTTGTTTTTGCAAGCAACTTTTTAAACCTATTAAATGACCATGAACAAACTAAATGTCTCCCTGGAGGGACGTCCTGGGGGTGGGGGAGGGGAGCTTTCCATCCCCTTTCCCCAGGGCATCATTTTTTGAGCAATTTTAAGAAACTCTGGAATTACTGCTGCGAGAATCATGACTCACAGCCCACCCAAATGCCGCAGGGGCTGCCGTGAGGAGGTCCTGCATAGACAACATGCATTTCCAGGTGTGCTTAGAAGTAAACTTTCAGAAGCTGCATGGTGCCAACGACCCGAGGCAGCACAGAGACCCCTCACTGATCCTCCAGTAGCTCCAGAAGCAGAATAGCAAGATTTTGTCTTTGGCTTCGCCTTCCTCACATGCTGTGCATCAGCGGGGGGGGTGGGGGGGCTGAGACCTGAGACAGGACCTATGTCCAGCACCCACCAGGCTCCCGGAGAGCCGGAGAGCGCACGTCCCCTCCATCACTCAGGTCTCCTGGGGCCACGCTCCATCAGATGGTTTCTGATGCAACTCAGATGCCCTCATTTATGCTGTTTCTGCCTAACATTGACCAGCTTGGGGTCCCATAAAAATCCTAATTGTTTGATATGCTGCTCAAATTCCTGCTCCCTGTAGAAAACTACAGCAATGCAGATGTGAACGCCTTCTGTGTGATGCCGGTGGCTGTAATCCAACACCATATCGTAAACCCCTCATGACCAAAGTCATCTCAAGAATAGAAGGAAAGTTTGACAACCATCGTCTTTGAGCTGAACTGCAATGGACCTTTTGAGAGCCTGTGAGCCCAGCACTGCCTCCTGGAGAGGTCTGAGCGCCTCCCCCCCCCCCCCCAACTCCTTTCTCCCTTTGTCTCTCAACCCTCTGGGCCAATGAAAATGCTAATTTTCACCTTAACAGATTAAAGGAGGGAAAAGACAGTACAGAAATGAGGAATGAGGTGGCACTGAGTAGAAGTTAATGTGGAGCTGAGGAAAGCTAAGAAGGATGACCAGATGCTGAAAAGGAGAAATGTAAGCTCATTTCCTGATGACGCTGCTTCTCCACTGCAGGAAAATCGCAACAATCAGGGCACTGTAAATTGCTGTGTTGATGACTTGTCAAAGGCATAAATAGCAACAACAATTTGGAAAGCCACCTTCAAGCTGCTCAAGCTGCCAGGACACTGCTTTCTAGGGAAATCCCCACCCCCATCCCCACCACTATTGACATCATAATCTGGGCTGGTTTGATTCCAAAATTTGTGTCTTTCTTGGGTGGAAATGATTATAGTCCCATTCAGTTTGAATGTGCTTGGGCCTCTGGGGCACAGAGCGGACCAAGGCTGTGGTAGATGGGGGTGCTATCCCAGCATTCATTTCTCTGTCGGCATCTCCCCTTGCCCACATCAGCGAATAAGCTGTGTGGCCTCCAGGAAGCATTGCAGGTGATGGTTCAGTTTTCTGAAACGTGGTCACCAGGTACGGTGCAGTTGACCCGCTGCTGGCTCGCCTTGCGGTATGTCATCTTTAGCATGTGGTTACTTATATAACCTGCCTAAACACTTTCAAACCTTTATCGAACAAGAATCCTGCACCCCCATTAGGTGCTGTTGAACAGATTCCTCCTACCTTACTTCGTCTCCTGCACCATGATGATCCAGAAGTATTAGCACATGTCTGCAGGGCCATTTTCCTACTTTACAGATGATCCAAATGAACGATTGAAATGGTTGTGAACACAGGAATTGTGCCCCAGTTTATGAAGCTTCTGGGAGCTATGAATTGCCCGTTGTGACTCCTGCACTAGAACATATTGTCTGTGGGACAGACGAACAGACTCACATTGTAACAGATGAGGAGCACTTGCTACCTTTCCAAGACTGCTAACAAACCCCAAAACTAATATTCAGAAGAAAGCCATGTTGACAATGTCAAAAATCACAGCTGGTTGTTAGGGCCAGATACAGCAAGTTGTAAATCATGGATTATTCCTCTTCCTCATTGTTGTTCTCTCAAAGGCAGACCTTAAGGCACAAAAGGAAGCCGTAAGTGCTGTGACCAACTATACACGTGGTTGAATAGATTGTACCCCAATTTGTAGTGGCATAATAGAACCATTGATGAACCTCTTAACTGCGAAAGATACCAAAATTGTTCTGGTTATTCTAGATGGCACTTCAGACATTTTTCAGGCTGCTAAGTGACTGGGTGAAACTGAGAAACTCAGTATAATGATTGAAAGGCTGTGGAGGTCTGAACAATATTGAAGCTGTATAGAACCATAAAAATGAGTCTGTGTACAAAACTTCATTGAACTTGATTGAAAAGTATTTCTCTGTAGAGGAAGAGGTGGATCAAAATGTTGTGCTAGCTGCTAGGAATTTACCCAAGGGATACAAGAGTGCTGATGCATAGGGGCACATGTACCCCAATGTTCATAGCAGCACTTTCAACAATAGCCAAATCATGAAAAGAGACTAAATGTCCATCAACCGACAAATGGATAAAGATGTGGTTATATATACAATGGAAAACTACTTGGCAATGAGAAGGAATGAAATCTGGCCATGTGCAGCAACCTGGATGGAACTGGAGGGTGTTATGCTAAGTGAAATAAGTCAGGCAGAGAAAGATACCATATGTTTTCACTCATATGTGGATCTTTAGAAACTTAATAGAAGATGATGGAGGAGGGGAAGGGGAAGAAAAAGTTACAGAGAGGGAGGGAGGCAAACCATAAGAGACTCTTGAATACTGAGAACAAACTGAGGGTGGATGGGGGTAGGGAAGAGGGGAAAGTGGGTGATGGGCATTGAGGAGGGCACTTGTTGGGATCAGCACTGGGTGTTGTATGGAAACCAATTTGACAATAAATTATATTTTTAAAAAATGTTGTACCGGAGACTACCTCTGAAGACTATACATTCCAAGCTGAGGATGGCATTCATGGACCTTTTAACTTTTAGATTGTACAGCTGAAGTGTAAAGTTGTTTGTAGTGTACTATGTTTGGTGTAAGTTTGTATTTTTGTTTCTCTACAAAGAAGTCTTTTTAAATGTTTTTTAATTTGTTTTTAATGTCTTTTTGTTTTTAATGTTTATTTATTTATTTTTGAGGGGAAGAGTGCAGAAGAAGGACACAGAAAGAGAATCCCAAGCAGGCTCAGCACTGTCAGCACAGAGCTCAACATGGGGCCCAAACTCATGAACTGTTAGATCATGAGCTGAACCGAAGTCGAGTGTCAGAAGCTTACCTGACTGAGCCACCCAGGTGCCCTTAAATATGTTTCTTTATTATAGCACTTTTTACAACAAAACTATACTTAAACAGTTCCAAACTATACATGCTGTGTGAAGTTTTGCCTCTCAGTGGGTTTCTTATTTCTAGGTAGAATCTCATCTCTTGCAGTGACCTATAAAAAATAAATTCCACCCTTAAGAGAAAAATTTAAGGAAAGTTCCATTTTAGAAGATGCTTAGATATTGGTACGTCCCATCAGTGAATTAAACATTTAAAAATAATTATCTAAATAGGTACTGAAAAAGGAATTTGACCAACATTAGAACCTATCCCTAATAAAATCGTGAATGGAAATGGAAATGTAAGGATGCTTTCTTACAGTAATGAAGAATGTAGTTTAAATCAAAAGTGAACATTGTGCTTAAAGGTAATTACTAGAAACAGTCTCATGAAAAATCCAGCATAAAATAAAGGAGTCCAATATTATGATTATTATTTAATAGGTAGTTTTTGACAATTATGAGAGAGCATAAAACAAAAATTAGATGCATAGGTATAAAAAAGAAAAAAATTAAATTATTACACCTTGTAGATGGTGTAAGCCTCAAAATGGCAAAAGAATCACCTGAAAAAATATGAGAATTTTTATATACAGCGAAGCAACTACAAAAGAAATTTATTAAAATTTAGAGTGTTCAGGGGTGTCTGAGTGGCTCAGTGGTTGAGCGTCTGAGTCTTGATTTTGGCTTTGGTCATGATCCCAGGGTCAGGAGATCAAGCCTCGTGTAGGGCTCCACACTGAGTGCTTGGGATTCCCTCTCTCTCTCTCTGCCCTTCGTCCCTGCTTGTGCTCTCTCACTCTCTCTCAAATAAAAATACATACATACATACATACATACATACAAAATTTATAGTGTTCATATATATCAGCAATGATCACTTTTTAAAAAATTACAGTTTGAAATATTTCCATTTATAATAGTACCTAACTAGACAGTGTGCCTGGGTTCACGGTCTTGAAACAATTGTGGTCTAAATGGGGGGAAAAAAGGCAAAACATGCAGCATTAGAGATATTAGAATAAATGAGGCGATACACGTAAATACAGGCTCTCTGGGCCTCCGTGGCAGTCTGACGGCAGGTACCAGGAAAATCTGAGCTAGCCCAGCTCATGCTGCAGCTCCTGAGACTCGCCGGGCAAGCGGCCCTATGAGGATTTGGCAGCCCCCCTTCCTCTGCCTCGATCCTTGATCCCCAGCTATCCTCACAGCTCACTTCCCTCCTGGGTCCTGCCTTGGCTCCACAGTTACCTGGCTGAGCCTCACTCGGACCATTCTATTAAAAATTACAAAATGTCCACAGGGCCCATCCCCCTTACCCTGCTTTATTTTCTCCATCATACTTACCACCTTTAAACATACTATATAATTTACTCATTTGTTTGCTGTCTCTCCCTACTAATGTAAGCTCCATGAGGGCAGTGCTTTTTTAGTCCATATTGTTCACTGCTGTATGAATGAATGAATGAACTAATGAATGAAAATATACAGAAATTTTAAAGATAGAAGAACACCAGAGGGGCGCCTTGGGTGGCTCAGTCCGTTGAACATCTGATTACTGATTTCGGCTAGGATCGTGACCCCAGATCCTATGCTCAGCATGGAGCCCGCTTGGGCTTCTCTTCCCTCTCTCTCTCTCTCTCTCTCTCCCTCTCTCTCCCTCTCTCTTTCCTCTTCCCCCAGTAACACACTCTTTAGGGTAATGGTATTATCAGTGATTATTTTTCTTTAATTTCCCAAACTTTTTGTGATTTAGGCTATTACTTTTACTTATTAAAATAAATTTGTATTTTAAAAAGATTACTTCCATCCTGCTAGCTCGTTTCCCAAATCATTTGCTAGGAAAAGGAGTATGCAGAGAACAGACAGGCTCAATATACAGGTTAACTATGAAACAAGCTTACAATCTATTTTCATTAAGTCTCTTTTTGATTTCATTGTTTTAAATCTTTAGATGTTCTTAACTGTAGCTTGTTATCTGTGTCTTGAGACCATATTTTTATCTGAAACTTTTAATTACTATCTTTTTTTTTCAAATGGATCAACTTTTCCTATCCCAGATTGAATACCTCCAGCTAATCCCAAATTGAAATTAGTTAGTAAGATTAATTGCATTTCATTGAAATGTTCTTAAATGTATACTCTTTTCTTTCACATTGAATCCTCCTTTCATTATTAATGCTCGGTGAATTTTCTGTTTTAGTTTCATCCCAGCTGATGGATCTATTGTTTATAAAGAGCCAACTCACACACCACTTATATACATTTTTGGATGATTATATTTTAAATTGACTTATTAAAAATTGAAATCATTTATTTGGTGTTTGCTTTAAGAAAACTTTGGGGTTTATATAAATTGGGACAGTTAGTAATGATTACTAGTAACTGCTGAAGAAAAAGAACCTCAGTCTTTTTTTGTATGATGGCTGCTTTAGAACTTATTCACCCAGTTGCTGGGAAGAATTCTTAGACTGTGTGGAATATTCTGGAGCCCTATTTTATGTGAGCACTTTTGGCCTTATAGATAGCTCCTTATAGAGAGCTTTGGGGACTATTTCCAGAATGTCAAGGCATCACTAAGAAGAAAACTATTGGCCACACTGTGGTTCCCAAGAAAGACCCTGGAGAGTCTAATTAAGTTTTTATTACAACCTGGTGATCATGGCCTAGGAATAAAATTTTACATGATAGCTATGCTTAATTTTATTAAAAGGTCCATGGGATTTTCATTTTTACATTTTTTGGAACCGTTCAAGATTTACTATTAGGCAAAGCCCAAGTAGAGTACTTTTGGAATTAGGTGATCTCAGAGCCTTTGTGAAATGACTCCTTAACCTTTCAGAAACACCAAACATTCCCACTTGACCAAAAATTAAATTGGCAGCTCTCCACTTGGTATGCACACTCCACGTGGCAGAAAGCCTGGGAAGCAGTCAGTTTCTAAACAAGTGTGGGTACATTTACTTTTCGTGATCCTAACAAGCCCCATAGAGGCCACTTTGTGAGATCCTGACTCCTTTCTCTTTTCCCTTAGCCCCAAAGAGTGTATGATGTAATTCTCTGGCAATGCGAGCTTGCCAAAAGATGTTTGTTTGGCTGCATTCCCATCAGCAAAATTATCACACATTTATCTTAAAGCAATATCTAAATGACCAAGAAAGAAATGTCAGAACATATGTTAGGATATTCTGCATGATTAGACCATGCACTCACATCAGTGACCCACCACTAAATTCTGTGTCCAGAGGACCCCTAGGCCTGGTTATACTTGTGATAGGCTATAGGTATGGCAGTACCCAAGTAAAGGAAATCCCCAGAGCTGGGTCCCAAAGGGGGCTTCCATTAGAAATATCCACCCATGGGAAAAAACACTTCTAAGAGACAATTATTAATGAAAACGAGCAACGGAATCTGTGGTTGACAATGCTGGTATCTCCTGTTGTCCATTCTCTTTTTCTTCCTTTAGCCCCAGTTTAACCCGCTGGGCCCGGGGCTACCCATGTAAAAGCCTATGTTCCCTAGTTTCCTTGAAGCAGTATGTGGCCATGGAGCTAAATTCTGGCCAATGAAATATGAGGCCAAGTGATACGTGCAACATCTGAGTTGTTTGCCTAAAAAGAGAGATGTTTTCCATTTCCTCTTTTTCCCTTCCCCCTGGCTGGAAGGCGGACAGAAGATGAAACAAAGAGCACCATCACAGACCACAAGCTGGAGGCCATGCACTAAGGAGAGGGAAAGCAAGGAAGGAATCTAGCTCCCCAACATCACGGAGGCACCATATCAGCTCTGAGCTATTTGTACTCACACTGTCACGTGGCTTACATCCTATCTTGTTGAAACCACTGTTACTTTAGCATTTGTTATAGCCGTAAAGTTTGTATTCCAGCTAAAACAAACCAAAGGTCAAGAGCTGGAAAGGTAGAAAATTAGTCTTACAAACTATATTAGTTATTCACACATAAGAACAGAGGCTAGACTAAGGTAAAAAATGAGAATAAAGAGAAAAAGTGAAGGAAGATCTCAGCTCAGGCTGCTCTAACAAAATACCATAGATCTGGAGGCTGTGAAGTCCAAGATCAAGGTGCTGGCTGCTTCTGTGCCTAGTGACAACCCTCTTCCTGGTTTACAGATGGCTGCCTTCTTGCTGCGTCTGCACAGGGCTCAGCTCAGTTCTCTGGCCTCTTTCTACGAGGACACCAATCCCATTCATGAGACACACCCTCATGACCCAAATACTTCCCAACAACTCCCTCTCCTAATACCATCACACTGGGGTTAGATGTCAACATAGGAATGAGGGTAAGGGCACAAACATTCAGTCCATAACAGATGATCAGGGTAAAAAGAAATATTTCAGAGCCAATTTTGTGAACACTGAAGATCCACCAGAGTGCTCCTTTTATGTCTATCCAGGGACAAACACTTAATGTGATTGAAATAAGGTCAACATCATGGCCAGTGTACTTTAGCTCTGTACTTTTAGTCACAGAGTAAGACTTTGAGTTTATTACTTTGGAATAAACTTAAGATTTTTTTGTGTGCTTATGAGAACAAAGATGAATGAAGCAGTTATTCAGCCTGTGGCTAAATAAAACATGCAATCTTTTAATCTTAATATTTAATATTAAATGTGGGTGATCCCAGATCACTTGACTGTCGACTCATTGTTGTACATGTCCTATAAATAATACCCTCTTAGAATATAGTGCTAATGCTCAATATTGCATTTATTTTTGGTTTACTCAATCAGATCACAAAAACTAATCAATGGGTAGAGAGCCCAAGGTTTTCATCACAATAGAAAGTGAGAGTCTTTTTAGTTGTCTTTTATGAGTCTAATAATGATTGTTAAGTGTCCTTCCAACCAGTTTATGATTAAATCTTATATAATGGGGGTATAACCATAACTTTCCATTGTACTCTTATAGAATCCCATAGAGTTCTCTGGTGATCCATGTAAAGACTGGAAAAAAAATTTTTTTGGTATCCCATGAAAAATATTTATGACAAAATTTGTTAGAACTAAATGATATCTAGATTCTTATTAAAATTGAGTCACTATACACATCTTTGTTAAAATTAGGAACATAAGGCATTTTTTTCTTTTTTTATTTTTTTTAAGTTTTTTAAACTCTTTTTTAAAGTTTATTTGTTTTGAGAGAGAGAGAGAATCTCAAGCACAGTCTGCACTGTCAGCGTAGAGCCCAACACGGGGCTCAAACTCCCCAACCGTGAGATCATGATCTGAGCCAAAATCAAGAGTCAGACGCTTAACCAACTGAGCCACATGGGTACCCCAAAGCTTTTTCTTAAAATAGCTTTTGTATTATAAAAAAAGATTGAATTCTGAGTATTATGTTATTAAAGTATATACTCTAATTCAGCTTTTTCTCTGTATAAAGATTTCCTCCTTCTCCTATTAAAAATACTTGGTATGCTATGCTAGTTCTATTGATTGCTATGTAGTCAAATTATGTGATAGAGAAGGAAACTAACAGTACTTTTGGTTTCAAATGGTTCCAAATGCATTTGGGTTCAAATGCATTGTGACAATAAGTAGTGTGAAATCATTAGTCTCTGATTGAATCCGAACATCTCTAATATATAAGGAGGCAGCAACTAAACACCCTTTTGGATCCTGAGGAGACAGTGTGCCCAGAACGATCCTTAGAAAACGACAATATGTAGTATCTGCTCACGGCAAGCTCTTCACGTGTCTCTGTGTAAAATTCAGCAGATAAAGGCACAAACCCAGCAAATCCTCATGAAACCATAAACAGAGACTCTTTTAAGTTAATTTCTATAGTCAAAAAGTGTGTGTTAGAAGAGACAGACATAGCGAAAGCATATCTGAAAAACTAAATCAGGGAAGATCTTGAAGAGAACAGTGAAATTAGACAGTGCTATCTTCTTAACTCCAGAAAGAGCTCTAGCCCCACACCCCCCAATCTGCCTGAGAAAGACATTTTGTAGAAATAATTCAGAGACAGCAGGCATTTTGTAGAAGGCATCTGCAGAGGGCATTCATATTTAGATAAAGTCACATCTCTTAAGCTGTATGTATTGCATCATGTATAAAATGCCACAGGAACTCAAAAACTATAGTAATAGAAATTCTGTGGTAAAATCTGTAGAGCTGGGACTGAAAGTTTCTGAACTTTGAAGATTTCAACTGAGATCATTCAAGTTGGAGACAGAGTAGTTTGTACTACGAGGTGGATTCAGCATGGATTGGGTTGGGATAGATATCAAACAGAATGAGATGGGGAAAGAAACCAATAAATTCAGCAGTCCCGGGAAAAAGGAAAAGAGGTCCCAAAGAAGTATTTCCATGTGCACATCACCCATGGCAGCCTGCAGGTTTACCAGTGCCCTAAGCAGGAGGAACGGGTAACTCCAAAACAGCACTGCCATGTTTATGTATTTTATATACTTTATAGTATTTATATCTTTGTTATATCTTTATATCTATATATCTGTATAGTATTTATATCTTTATTATACAGTGTAGGTTAAGTTCAATTAATCTTTTTGTTTACTCATGGCTGCCTCACATTAGGGGATACCCTTGCAGATATGATCAAGGGTAAATCTCTGTAAAGCCATCCCTTTCATTTACCCAAAGATATCTTTGCAGAAATTCTTATCTCCTGCTCCTATATCATCAGCTTTCTGATAGGTAATTCTCATCAGTAAAGAGACATATTTTTTTCCCTAATTTTAAAAATGTTTATTTATTTTTGAGACAGAGAGCGTGTGTGAGCAGGGGAGGGGCGGGGTGGGTGTACAGAGGATCCAAAACAGGCTCTGTGCTGACAGGACAGAGCCTAATGCAGGGCTCGAACTCACAAACCATGAGATCCTGACCCGAGCCAAAGTCAGACGCTTAACTGACTGGGCCACCCAGGTGTCCCAGCAAAGAAATACACTTTTCAAACATTATTTTCTCCCATCTTAAAACAAAAGAAAACACCTATTGATCCCACTTTTTCTGCCAGCCACAGTTCCGCTTCTATACTCTCATCTACAGCCAAACTTAAAAGTTGTCTAAATTCCCAGCCTGAAATTCCCATGCTTCTAGTCTCTCTCTTCTCTATATTTATGGAAGTGAAATTCACATGGCATAAAATTAACCATGTTCATGTTAGGTTGAATGATTCGGCGGCATGTAGCACGTTCACAATACTGTGCAACCATCACTTCTATCTAGTTCTGAACACTTTCATCACCAAAAACACCAGAAAACTCCACACCCTTTGAGGGAGCCCTCCTGTTTTCTCATCTCCCAGCTCCTGGCAACCACTAATTGGCTTTCTGTCTTGATGGATTTACTATTCTGGGCGTTCACATAAAAATGAAATCATACAATACATTACCTACTGTGTCTGGCTTCTTTCATTCAACATGGTTTTAAGATTCAGCCACTTTATAGCATGTGTTAATATTTTATTCTTTATTATAGCCAAATAATATTCCATTGCATGGATATGCCACATTATTTGTGCATTCACCCAAGCACAGATACTTAGGATGTTTCTACCTTTTGACTATTGTGAATAATGCTGCTGTAAAGATTCATGAATAATTTTTTATCTAAATGCCTGTCTCCAATTTGGGTATATACCCAGGAGTGTGATTGCTGAGCTATACGGTGAGTTCAAGTTTAACTTTTTGAGAAACTGCAAACCTTTTTCCACAGAAATGGAATTATATTTCCTCTAGCAATGTGTTAGAGCTGCAATTTCTCCACATCCTGGCCAACACTTATTTTTTTACTACTTTTTGTTGTTGTTATAGCCATCCCAGTGAATGTGAAGTAGTATCTCATTGTGGTATGGATTTGCATTTTCCTAATGACTAATAATGTGGAGAATCTTTTCATGTGTATATCTTTTCATTTGTATATCATCTTCAGAGAGACATTTATTCAAGTCCTTTGCACATTTTTTAATTGGGTTCTTTTTATTGTTGAGTTATAAGAGCACTTTATATATTCAAATCATATACCTGAAACCAATATAACACTGTATGCTAGCTATACTGCAATTAAAACTTTTTAAACTTAATTTAAAAAGTTCTTTCTATATTGTAGATACTAATCCTTATCAGTTGCATGAGTTGCAAATATTTTCTGTAAGTTGTCTTTTTCACTTTCTTGATAATAGTATTAGATATGCAAAGGTTTTTCAATTTTGATAAATGAGACTTTATTTTTTCTTTCGATGTTCATGATTCTGTTTTTCCTATTCCCAAACCTAATATAATAAAGGTGTTCCCCTATATTTTATTCTATGAGTTTTATTACATTAGCTCATACATTTAGGTCATTGACCCATTTTTTTAATGTTTACTTATTTTTGAGAGAGAGGAGAGAGAGAGACAGAGAGAAGGGGAGGGGCAGAGAGACAGGGAGACCAAGGATCTGAAGTGGACTCTGCGCTGATAGCAGAGAGCCCGATGCCAGACTCGAATTCACAAATGCTGAGAGCATAACCAGAGCCAACGTTGGATGCTTAACCAACTGAGCCACCCAGGCACCCTGGTCAGTGACCCATTTTTGAGTTAGTATTTGCATGTTGTGTGAGATAGGGGTCTGATTTCATTCTTTTACAGGTGGATGTCCAGTAATCCTGGTACCATCTGTTGAAGGGACTATTCTTTCCCCATTGAATGGTCTTGGTACCCTTGTTGAAAATCAATTGACTATATATGTGAGGGTTTATTTCTGGACTCTCAATTTTATTCTGTTGGCCAATATGTCTGTAAGTAGGCCAGTACCACTCTGTTTTGGTTACTATGGACTTGTTCTGAAATTGGGAAGTATGAATCCTCCAAATTTGTTTTCATATTTCAAGATTGTTTGGTTATCAAGATTTCTTTCAATTCCATAAGAATTTAAAACTCGGCTTTAGTGTTTCTGGAGGGAAAAAAAAAGATCATTGGAATTTTGATAGGGGTTGCATTGAATCTATAGGTTGCTTTAGGAAGTATTAACATCCTGATAATATTTACTCCTGAGCAGACATGTCTTTCCATTTAAATGTTTAGGTATTTAATTTCTTTCAGCAATATTTACAGCTTCCAGTATACAGATATTTTACCTCTTTGGTCAAATCTATTCCTAAGCATTTTGTTCTTTTAGATGCAATCGCGTTGTTTCTTTAATTTGCTTTTTTTGACTGTTCATTGCCTCTGAATAGAAACACAATTAACTGTTTTCCAGTTTTATCAAGAAATAATTGACATGCATCACTGCATAAGTTCAAGGTATACATCATAAAAATCATATGATTTATATATTTGATTTTTATATATGATTTATACATATAGTGAAATGATTGCCACGATAGGTGCAACTAACATCCATCTTCTCATATAGACACAATAAAAAGAAAAGGAAAAAAAGGAAAAATATTTTTTCCTTAGGAAGAAAACTCTAGGACATTCTCATTTAACTTCCTTATATATCATACAGCAGTTTTAGTTGTAGTCATCGTGTTATACATTATAGCCATAATACTTGTTTATCTTTTAACTAGAAATGTGTACCTTTTGACCACCTTCCTCCAATTCCCCCATGCCCCACCCTCACCTTTGGTAACCACAAGTCTGATCTCTTTTTCTACACATTTTTGTTTTGTTTTGTTTAGATTCCACACGTGGGATTACACAGCATTTGTCTTTCACTGTCCGACTTATTTCACTTTATATAATGCCCTCAAGCTCCATTCATGTTGTTGTAGCCCTTTTTTTCTTCTTTATGGCTGAATAGTATACTATTATATAGACAAACCACAAATTCTTTATCCAGTCATCCATCAGTGAACAATTAGGTTGTTTCCATGTCTTTTCTATTATAAATAATGTTATGAACATGGGGGTGCAGATATCTTTTTAAGATAATGTTTATGTTTCCTTTGGATATATTCCCAGAAGTAGGATCACTGGATCATAAGGTAGTTCTATATCTAGTTTTTTGAGGATCCTCCATACGGTATTTCATAGTGGCTGCTCCACCTTACAATTGCACTAATAGTGCACAGGTGTTCCCTTTTCCCGATGTCTACTACAATGTCTGTTATCTCTTTCTGATGATGGCCATTCCAATAGGTGTGAGGTAACATCTCATGATGGTTTTGATTTCCATTTCCTTAATGACTAGTGACATTGAGTATCTTTTTATGTACTCATTGGCCTTTCATATGTCTTCTTTGGAGAAATGTCTATTTGGGTCTTTTGCCCACATTTTTTTAAGTTTATTTATTTATTTTGAGAGAGTGTGCATGTGGGAGGAGCAGAGAGGGAGAGAGAGAGAGAATCCCAGGCAAGCACTGCACTGTCAGCGTGAGCCCAGTGTAGGTCTCAACTCACAAAATCATGTGACCTGAGGCAAAATCAAGAGTCAGATGCTTAACTGACTAAGCCACACAGGTGCCCCTCTTTGCCCACTTTTTAATGGAGTTATTTTGTTTTTTTGCTATTGAGTTATATGGGTTCTTTATATATTTTGGATATTATTCCCTTTACAAATATGTGATTTGCACATATTTTTCCCCTTCTGTAGTTTTCTTTTTTACTTTGTTGATGGTTTCTTTTATTGGAAACATAATTGATTATTTTTTTGGTATTAATCTTTTTTCCTCAAACTTTGTGAAATATACTTAATAGCTCTAGTAGAGAGAGAGAGAGAGAGAGTGTGTGTTTATGGAGTCTTTAGAATTTGTATACATAGGATCAGGTCATCTGCAAATAGGGATGGTTTTACTTTTTCCTTTCTAATTTAGGTAAATTTTATTTCTTTTTTGTTGCCTAATTGCCCCACCCTTTCACCTTTGAGTATGATGTTAGCTCCGGGTTTTCATAAATGTCTTTTATCATGTTAAGGAAGTTTGCATCTATTCTTAGTTTTCTGGGTATTTTAATGATGAAAGAATGATGAATTTCTTTCCAGTACTTTTTCTACGTCCACTGAGACTATCATGTGTTCCCCGCCCCCCCCCCATCCATTGATGGGGTGTGTTAAATTGATTGAGTTTCTTGTTTGAATCACACTTAAATTCTGGGTATAAATCCTACTTGGTCGTGGTGTATAACCATTTTAATAGGGGCGCCTGGGTGACTCAGTGGGTTAAACGTCCAACTTTGGCTCAGGTCATGATCTCATGGTTCATGGGTTGCAGCACCGCATCCGGTTCTGTGCTGACAGTTAGCTCAGAGCCTGGAGCCTGCTTCGGATTCTGTATCTCCTTCTCTCTCTGACCCTCCCCTGCTTACTCTATCTCTCTCTCCCTCAGAAATAAATAAAACATTAAAAAATAACCATTTTAATATACTGTTGAATTCACTTTCCTAGTATTTTGTTCATGGTTTTTACATCTTTATTGATAATGGATATTTATCTGTAGTTTTCTTTTTTTGTAATGTCTTTGATATCATGGTAATATTGGTCTCCTAGAATGATATTCTAAATTCTGGAAGAGTTTGGAAAGAGTTGGTATAAATACTTCTTTAAATATTTGGTAAAACTTACCAAGTTGTTTTCTGTAAATATTTGGTAAAATTTACTAGTAAAGCCTTCTGGTCTTAGGCTTTTCTTGACGGGAGACTTTTGATTACTGGTGCAATCTCCTTACCGGAGATGGACCTTTTCAGATTTTCTATTTCTTCTTAAGACAGTTTTGGACGTTTGTGTGTTTCCAGGAATTTATCTATATTGTTAGGTTATCAGATTTATTGAAATATAATTCTTCATAGTATTTTCTTATATTATTCCTGTTTCTGTAAGATTAGTTGTAAGGATTCTACTTTAAATACCAATTTTAGTTACTTAGGTCTTTTTCCCCCTTAGTCTAGCTAAAGGTTTGTCAATTTTGTTGATATACTTTTGTTTTTGCTAATTTTATTCATTAAATTTTTTTTTTAGTAAGTTTCATGCCCAGCATGGAGCCCAACGTGGGACCTGAACGTACAACTCTGAGATCAAGATCTAAGCTGAGATCAAAAGTCAGGCACTTAACCTACTGAGCCACCCAGGTGCACCCTTCTCTATTAACTTTCTGTTCTCTGTTTCTTTTGTTCCACTCTAGTCATTATTATTCCTCCTTCTGCTAGCTTTGAGTTCAATTTGTCTTTTTAAAAAACTCTTCATGGTGCAAGTTAAAGTATTCAGTTAAGATATTTTTTCTTCTTGGGGGCCTGAGTAACTCAGTCGGTTAAGCATTGACTTTGATGACCTGATGATCAGGTGAGCTCAAGCCCTGCTTTGAGTGAGCATGAGCCCCACTCTGTGTTCTGCACTGTCTCTCCCTCTCTCTCTGAACCTCACGGGATTCTCTCTCTCTCCTCTCTCTCTGCCCCTTGCTCAGTCTCTCTCTCTCTCCTCTCTCTCTCTCTCTCAAATAAATAAATTAAAAAAGTACCCCCCCATGTGCACGCGCACACACACACACACATACACACACACACAGTGTTTTAAACAAATACAACTTAATTTTCTTTAAGTTTATTTTGTCTGATATTAATATAGCTACTTCAGCTTTTTTTTTTGGTTTACCATTTATAGGGAATATTTTCCCCCATCTTTTCACTTTCAAATTTTTGTGTCTTTGTATCTCAAATGAGTGTCTTGTAGATATATAAATGGGTCATTTTATTCACCTAATCTGCCAATCGCTGCCTTTTGGTTGGAGAGTTTAATCAATTTATGTTTAGGTAATTACTGATAAGGAAGAATTTACTTCTCCCACTTAGCTCTTTTTTTTTTCCATATGTCTGGTTTTGTTGTTGTTGTTGCTGTTTTTCCTTGATTCCAATATTACTGCTTTTTAAAAAAATCTAGTTTAATTTTTGTAGTACAACATTTTGATTTCCTCCTTCTTTCCCTTTCTATATATTTTTTGTTTATTTTCTTAGAAGTGGACATAGGACTAAAATTAACATCTTAAGCTTATAGCAACCTAGTCTGAATAATACCAACTTAGTTTTAATAGTCCATAAATTCCTTTTTTCTGTACATCTGTATCTCTCCTCCTTGTATTATTATCACCAAGGAATACATCTTTATTTATTTGTTTGTTTGTTCGTGTTTATTTTATATTATATCCTTACAATGTGCTCATTAATATAGATTTATAATTGTTTTATGCATTGACTTTTCAATCATATAATTTAAAAAACAGGAGTTACAGACTAAGAGTATATTAAGACTGACTTTTCTATTTACATATGTGGTAACCTTTACCAGTGAGTAAAGAGGAAACAAAGGCAAATAATACCTTGCATCAGTCCTTCAGGTAGCTCCCAGATAGGTTAGGAGAGACTAGCACAATTCTTTGAGAAAAAGGTCTATTCTTCCTTCCAGAACCAGCGACTATGGTCCCATATGTGAAATGTGGGCTGTGGTCTTCAAGAATCCTGCATATTGGGAAAGGGAGTTGGCAAAGGCAATTAGAAACATACAAAGTTGGGGTACCTGACTGGCTCAGTCAGCAGAGCATGTAACTCTCGATCCCAAGGTCATGAGTTCAAGCCCCATGTTAGGTGTAAAGTTTAGGAAAGAAAGAAAGAAAGAAAGAAAGAAAGGAAGGAAGGAAGGAAGGAAGGAAGGAAGGAAGGAAGGAAGGAAGGAAGGAAGGAAGGAAGAAGAAAGAAAGAAAGAGAAAAGAAGAAAAGAAGGAAGGAAGGCATGTAGTATTGATTAAATCATTGGCTGCTGGTGATTGATTCAACCTCCAGACTCTCTCCGTTCCCTGATAATCAGAGGTGAGACTCAAATTCCCTCCCTTCTATTCATGGTCAGATCCCTGGCAACCAGCCCCCATTCTTACTTTATGGCTTTGAAGCAATTTCAGGAACTGAGGACAAGACATCAAATATTAAAACAAAAGATCTTCCCATTGCTGTTATCATTCAGGAATTTCCAAGGACTTGGGGAGCTATGAGCCAGAAACCATGGAGGAAGACCAAATATATATGAGAAATATATTCTGGTTATCTGAATGATCAAATATGTGTTTCTTATAAATCCCAATATTGTGCCTCCTCACTTGTAAATCCTCATCTTACTTGACCTATCAGCCTCACTTAGCATTTGTCTATTTTCAGTTTCCCAAGAATATAAATTTTCTTGTTCTTCTACCTTTCTTGTTGTTCCTTTTTAAACTCTTTGGTCATTTCTTTCTCCTCTAATTGGTTGTAGTGGTCCATAATGAGGGTATTCTTGTTTTCCCAGGACTTTCCTGGTTTTAAAACTGGAAGTCTCAGGGTGCCTGGTGACTCAGTTGGTTAAGTGTCCAGCTCTTGATTTCGGCTCTGATCATGAACTCACGGTTCATGGGTTCAAGTCCTACATTGGGTTCTGCACTGACAGTACAGAGCCTGCTTGGGAGTCACTCTCTTTCTCTCTCTTTGCCCCTCCCTGCTCACGTTCACTCTCTCAAAATAAATAAATAAATAAACTTATTTTAAAAAGCACTCTCTCTTGAATTTGAAGGATCTACTTGACTTCTCAAATGAATCCTGTCCTACACTGAACTCCATGATCTCTTTCTAAATCTGCTGCTTCAGAAAACTTCCGCATCACTGTTGATGATTCCCCCTATTGATGGCAACTGTACCCCTCCAATTGCTCAAGCACAATATTCCAAGGTCACAATCTGTCATGAAATCTAATTGTATCTACAAAATATCTCCAGAATCTTAACAGTTACCACCACCTGCACTGCCATCACCCTGGTCAAAGCAATAGAATCCTAAATGATCTCCCTTCCTCCTTGTCTCCTTTGTCCATTCTCAATACAGCAGCTGGAATGATCCTTTAAAAAAGACTTTTTAAAATGTTATTGTGGCAAGAGCACTTAACATGAAATCTAACCTCTTAACACTTTTTTAACTTTACCTTTCAGTATTATTAATTATAAAGAGAAAGTGGTATAGCAGGTCTCTGTTGACGAGGATGTGGAGACATTGAAATTCCCACTGTGGTGGGGAGGTAAAATGGTGCAGCTGTTGTAGAAAACCATATGGAAGGCCTTCAAAATATTAGAAATAGAACTACAATATGATCCATCAATCCTACGTCTGGGTGTTTACTCTAAAAAACAGAAATCAGCATTTTAAAAGAGATATTAGCATTTCCATGTTCATCACAGCACTGACCACCGTAGCCAAGATGTGGGAACAACTCAAATGTTCAACAGATGAATGGATAAAGAAAATTTGTCCTGTACACACGATAGTGCACTAGTCAGCCTTATAAATAGGAGATACTACAAAATGTAACAATGTAAGGACCTTATGGTAAGAGAAATAAGCTAGTCACAGGACAAATACTGTATAATTCCACCTATATAAGGTATCTAAAGTAGCAAAACTCAGAGGATCAAAGAGTAGAATGGTGGCTGCCAGGGGCTAAAGGAAGGAGTGGGAAATGGAGAGTTGCCAACCAAAGAATATAGAATGATCTTTGTAAGACATACCATCTCACCTAACTCACAGTTAGAGCCAAAGCCCTTGCACAGGGTACCTATCAGAATTACACAACCCCTACTCAGGTGGGGCTACTCAGAGACAGCCCTTATGCGTCTCTGGTTTCCCCAAGGTTCTCATCCCATCCTACCTTGTATATTATTTCTGCTGAGTGAATGCTTCATTGCACCCCGCCTCCTCCCAGCACAGTCCTTGTGCTTTATGGAACCCCCAGTCAAGGATCAGCAAACTCTTCCCCACCTTCTCTAAACATTCCCTCTACCACCTTGCCTTAACTGAAGTCTGTCTGTCCTCTGTAAGCAGTAACCTCCTGCAGTTTGCTCAGGCAGAGGCTGTTTAGGCCCTTGGACTAAAGGTTGAGAGTCAGAATAAGTGCCCCTCCGTATTCTTCCAATGCCAATTCCTGACCACAGTTCTCCATACTTCTTTTTTATCTTTCTTGAGATTTGTAAAATTTAACATTAAAAAAACATTTTTAATGTTTATGTATTTTTCAGAGAGAGAGAGAGACAGAGTGCAAGTGGGGAAGGAGCAGAGAGAGAGAGGGAGACAGAATCCAAAGCAAGCTCCAGGCTCTGAGCTGTCAACACAGAGCTTGCTGCAGGGCCTGAACTCACAAACTGTGACCTGAGCTGAAGTCGGGGCTTAACCAACTGAGCCGCCCAGGTGTCCTAAAATTTAACTTAAAAAAAAAAGTTTAATGTTTATTTACTTTTGAAAGAGAGAGAGAGAGAGAGACAGAGCAAGAACAGCGGAGGAACAGAGTGGGAGGGAGACATAGAATCTGAAGCAGGCTTCAGGTTCTGAGCTGTCAGCATAGAGCCCGACATGGGCCTTGAACTCATGAACCACGAGGTCATGACCTGAGCTGAATCAGACACTTAACTGACTGATGAGCCACTCAGGCACCCCAAAATTTAACTTTTAAATAGAAAAAATAGAAGTGGTTGGCCAAAAATTCAAATGGAGTATACCCCTGAACCCAACCCCCCGGCCATCCACCTGCACATCCACATGTACATATGCATCCCTGCACATGTACACATGTACACAGACTCATACTTGCATCTTTACACAAGCATGTACACACATAGACACATAAGAACAAACATCTCATGTGCACACATAAACGCCTGCTCATCTAGATGATTGGTTTTTGTAAAATGAGATCATGCCATTCATACTTTCAGTTGGTTAGTATACATTTTCTGAAGTAGAGTATACATACAGAAAAGTGCACCCATCACTGTGACGAATTGTCTCAAAGTGAGTATCCACATTAACACTCTTCCACTGCTTGTTGCTTCCACTTAACACTGCATTGTGGAGATCTCCCCACCAACACATAGAATTCAAGCCAATCCCACTTCATGAGTCCATTCTAGGGCTGAATGTATAATTTATTTAACTAGCCCTGAGTCCTTGGTCTTTTTTCATTATTACTGTTAGAAAAATGCTACCGTTATTTTTTATTTTTATTTTTATTTTATTTATTTATTTATAGAGCATGCAAGAGGAGGGGAGGGGCAGAGAGAGAGAGAGAGAGAGAGAATCCCAAGCAGTCTCCACACTTAGTGCAGAGACAGACATTGAGGCTCGATGCCACCATCCCCGAATCATGACCAGAGCCAAAATCAAGAGTCTGACACTCAACTGGCTGACATTGAGGCTCGATGCCACCATCCCCGAATCATGACCTGAGCCAAAATCAAGAGTCTGACACTCAACTGGCTGAGCCACCCAGGTGTCCCGATACGATTGTTCTTGTGTATGTCTGTTTGGCTACATGTATAAACGTATCTGAGAGTGCGAATTCCGGGTTCCCTCGCTATCTTATGCCAACATGTCCACAAGTCCCCTTGTGGCATATGGTCCGTAAGACCGAAGCCTGGTCTTTGTTGCTCTGGGGCTCTATCATTCCCATGGGGGCTCATGAGCTCAGCTCTGGGCCTGCCTCTCCTGCCATCGCCCCCACCACCAGAGGAGCACCTCTGAACTTCCTAGTGATGCCACTGCCCTGTCATCAGGGCATTGCCAATGGATTCAATGGATCGAATGTCCTTGGGGGTCTTCCTGTGAAACATAAGCCCCTGGGGGTCTGCTGTAACATTTTTCTAACAGCAGAATAATGCAAAAAGCCTAAAGACTCAGGGTTAGTCAAATAATAAATTATACATTCACCCCTAGAATGGACTTATTAAATAGGATTAACTTGAACTGCAGATTCACTTCCCTCAGCTTCTTTATTTCTTCCACATCCTGCCAGGACAACTCAGACATTTCACTTCACTTAGTGTTGGCCATCACTTTCTCCAGGCTCCAAAGAGCTCCCTGGGCAGCAAGTTTGCCCATCCCTTGGGTTAGGGTTGTGACTTAAATTTGACTTTCAGATAAACAACAAGTACTTTTCAGCAAAAATATGTCCCAAATACTGCATTAGACCTACTTTTATTTAATCTAGCAACCCTCCCTGGGGTCCTTACCAAGGTTTGAAAATCCTGTGTCCCCAAATCAAATAGACTCTTGCTGATCTAGTCTTATATTCTGTTCCTCTTGATCAAACATCTTCAAACTCCAGTGCCAGGGATATACCCTGGCTCATGTCAGGGCATTCTAGGTAATTCTTGCAACTCTTTCCATATACATTCTCTTTCTTCCCTTATCAAGTCTCGTACATTCCCAGACCAATTTTGCTGGATTTATTTATAGGCCTGGAGTCTAGAAGAGGAAGTAGAAGCAATACCTATTGCTTTGTAGAGGAAAGAACTCTGTAGCATCTTTGAGCACGGGGAAGCTCCAGCTCTTCCTAATGAAGCATGGGCCCTCTCTGCAGGTTCTGAGGGCTTGGGTGGTCTGCAGAGTCAGAATTTTCTGGAATTTGCATCCAGATGTTTCTATCCCATGTTTCAGAATCCCAGGCTTTACCAGCCAAGGCCCTGACTAGTGGTGTGCTAGTAAGCATTTAACAACCAGCTCTCAGAAAAGGAGAAAGAAATCCTTCTGAATCTTAGTATTTGTTGATTTCCATGGAATACGTGTCCCACAGTGGCTGATCTTAGACTATGAGTATGATACCATCGGACATGAAGCTCTGAAGAGACACTAGCAATTGCTCCTTGAGACCTATTGGGTCCAGCATACCGCCATCCCTGCCCTTAGCATAACCAGACTTTGGCTGCACATTTAAACGTCTCTGGAGCTCTGTCATTCTATCAGGCCCGTGTCTGTTACACAGCTGTGTCCACTCTTCTGCTGCAGGAGACAAGGGCCTCTTTGTAAGCTACTGAAGAGGCCATCTGCCTCTTACACTTAGACTGCTAATGGCCCTCAGGCTCCCCTTGTCCTTCTGCAGGGCAGCAACACAACTTAGCAGTAGCCAGCCAACTCTGCCATCCTCATAGGCATTGTTCTCTCCATATTTTTCAAATACCTGAATAAGACAGCCTACAAGGATGTTATCCTTCCCTGGCAGTTTCCCCAGGGTGCCACCAATTCAGTCTTTAGTAATTGAGCCTTCTTTAGGTCATGGACTACCTTCATCTCATATAGCACTCAGAATGACATTCTCTTTATCCACAAAGAGATAAATGAGGAATCTCAAAGCCCAGTTTTCCTGTCCATTTTTTGTTGAAGACTTCTGGCACCATTCGCACTAGTTCTGGTCCCCCGAGAAGCAAATTCCAAAATGGGATTCGAAGTGCAAAATATTTACCGAGGGGGATGTCTTTGAATTATAAATAGGAGGGAGTAGGGGAAGGTGGTGAGTGGTCAGACCATGATGCAGGTCTGAGTTTTGTGAAGGAGGAGGGGAAGAAAGGAATTGGGAAGTATAATCACAGACTACAGGGCATTTCAGAGAAAGTTCCAGCTGGGCTTATCCAAAAGTTGTTGGCCAGAGAACTCCTGCATCTCACAGGAATGGCTTGGCCTAAGACCCCAGAAGCTCTCAGTTATTGACATATGGGAAGTGAAGGAAGGAAAGCAGTCACGTGGGTGTGGATCCAGAGATCCTCAGTCAACCACGCGGCCAACAGCAAGACATCTGAGCCTTGCATTGTATGGTCGCCACATCTGTGTTTTCTGGAAATTGTATCTAAATCATATCTAAGTGGAAAATATGTCTAAAGACTTAATGGATCGAATTTAAGAATGTTTGTCTAGAATGGATCATTGGCAATGTTATGGACCTCACACTGCATCAGTTTAGAAGGTTCACAACAGCTGGTATACCTGCAATTAGTGATGTTTATTCTAATCCCTGGGTTTGGACCATAATAGTCTCATCATTGTAGTCATCTTGGATGACAATCTTCTTCACCAGTGACCTCCCCACTCCCTGCCATCTCAGCCACCCATGATCACCATCTTAATGTGAAACTTGTCATCTCTGAAACCATGCCATCTTCAAAACAGTTACTCATATGAACATTCCCAGCCCCATGTATCCATTCATCAAGCACATTTCACAAGTGTTCTGCCTGGTTTGTTCCAGTGTCAATAATGTAACTATTTTCAATGTCATCAAGGAACAAATTGTGTGGGAAATGGAGCATATTTCTAAAGAAACATTTGCTATCTTTCAAGTTCTGTTCTTAATGTTGCAAACATTATTTAATTTTCACAAAAGTCTCTGAGACAGGTATGGTTATCTTGACTTTACAGGTAGCAAGTGACAGAGATGGATATAAAACTGGGCCGGCTGACCCTGGACCCCATACCCAGCTAATAGAGACAGGCCGGCAAGGCAGGCAGAGGAATTTATACTCAATGTTGTAAGTTAAAAAAATAAAAAAGAACCAATGGGGATTATTAAATAGGGAAGTAACATAATTAAAACAGTATATTTAAAAAATTAGTTTGATGATGATACGCAGTTGGGATTTAAGAAAAGGAAAATTGAAGTCAGGTAGATTGTTTAGAAGGCAAGCAAAACTATCCAGAGGCTATGTGGAGGGGAACAGGGCAAGCATAACAAAAAATACACGATTTGGAGACATTTCGAAGGAGAAATTAATGTGAAGCTGTTTGCCCCAACATATCAAGGCCATTAAAAAAGTTAACAGAGGCAAAGATTATTCCAGACTTCAAGGCGAGGTGACTGGGAAAATTGGGTTGACCTTAAAAGGATGTGAGGGTACATTTGGGAGTACATGGCTGGCAAAGGGAGGTACATTTGGGAGTTTTGTGGATGGGCTGTTGGTGGTGTCGTGAACATGGAGGTGTACTTCTGAAGAGGCCGTGAGCAGGGAAGGCAGAGGGATAAGAGGCCATGCTTTGGGGAAACTCCTCATTCAGAGGGCAGAGGGAGGAAGAGCCAAGACTCTCAAGCAAAACAGTCCACAGGGAGGTTGAATGAAAACCAGTCAATGAAGGACCAAAGAAGCTAAGTGCACGGTATTGAAATCATGTTATTCCAAAGATTTTTATATCCCCCCGGAACATTTCAAATTAAGGGCAGTATAGACAATATTCAATTTAGTATGTTTGGTTGAATAATATCATTAATAATAGGGCTGTTTTTAAGTGGAAATTTTCGCAATTAAGCCAAGGATGTGACATGTCCCACAATAAAAAAGACTAGACACGGTTCCACAATTAAGATAAAAGAGCCAGTAATTATAGAACAGCCAAATAGGTCTTCTGACAAAGAAAAGTCCTGCTCAGAAAGAAGGGGTTTGGAGTCTGGCCATCCATTTACTCATCATTCCTGAAAGTATGGATACTTTTAGAACATCCTGTCCTCAGCCAGCAATCTTGACTCTCAGCTCTTTCTCTAAAATTGAGGCTCTGGTGATAGCTACCCCTCAAATACTGGCTTCTCTCCCAGGCTGTGGCAAGTAAATACTGCTTTGGTTTCTTTCCTCTGAAAATTGTCAGATTTTATTTCTCTTACCCTCTTAAAACTCGCACAGTTGTTGCTGGTATTTAAGCTGTCTCTACACTGGAGTGTTGCATTTTACAAATGTTTAGGCAAGAGCTCACCAAAGTAAAAAATGAGCTAAGTGGATATGCCAAGCACATGAAACATAATAAATGAAAAAAATGAAAACCTCCCCAAACTGGAAGCTGTTCAGCAAGCGGTCTCCCTGCATAGAACACAGTCAGCCCCAAAGCCTCCACACTCCAAAAGCAGGTACTCTCTGATATTGCAGCTTATAATAAGTGATATATGCCTTGTCTTCTTCCTCATTTCTGGCTTAAAATCCTTGGAATTTCCTAAGTGTCAAGAGCCATAAAAATGTCTTGATATTTATTTCACAAACCCCTTTCAACTACACCTGACTTTATATTAATGAGGGGATTTTTGGAAAGTCCCTAAGGATGGGGACTGGTGATTGGAGGTTTAGAACTTTCAGTCCCGCCCCCATGAGCTCCTGGGAGGGGAAAGGGGCCGGAGATGGAGTTCCACCATCTAAGGCCAATGATTCCATCAATCATGCCTATGTAGGGAGGCCTCCATGAAGCCCTGAAAGGATAAGGTTTGAAGGGCTTCTGGGTTGGTGAACACGTGGAGAGTGGCTGCTTGGGAAGGGGAGTTGCACTCCATTGTCTCGCCTTGTGTACCTCTTCTGTCTGGATGTTCCTGAGTGCCACCCTTTTATAATAAGCTGGTAATCTAGTAAGTACAATGTTTCTCTGAATTCTGTGAGCCACTCTAGCAAATCAATCAAACCTAAGGAAGGGGCACTGGCACCTTTCATCTTTAACCAGTGACTCAGAAGCACAGGTGATAAGTGTGTGTGTGGCGGAGGCAGTCTTGTAGGTCTGAGCCCTTAAACTGAGGGCTCTGACGCTGTGTCCAGGTAGATGATGTCAGAATTGAACTGTGGGACTCCCAGTTGGTGTCTGAGCATTGCTTGGTGGTGTGGGGACCCCCCCCCCCCACCTCCACCACCATCATTGGATTTGTGTGCAGAACTCATACTCACAGAAAGGCCATGCATGTCAACAATCTTATCAATACTTCTTGTACTGTGTTCTAATGTAAGGCAACAGTTTGGGGGGTTAATTTTTATTTTAGTTTCACAGACAATTATTTTCTAACCCACAAAAAATGGGAAGTCGCTGTGCATGGGTGTGGCTTTGGGCAGCGTGGAGAAAGCCATTAGAGAGAGGGAGGAAGAAGACAGATATAGCAGGGAGAAGCAGAGCAGACAGCATGGCAGTGAAGAGCAGACAAGAAACCCAAACATACAGAAACAAGAAGTAAAATAAGGAAGGTTGCCCGGAGTCCTTTATTGTCACAGCAAACAGGGCCGGTTGTCAAACATGACCTCTATCGCCCCAACTTCAGTTCAGTGGGGACTCTCAGCCATAAAGAATCACTTAGATTATATGCCATGATTTTCCTGGCAGGATATGTATAGTATATTTAAGAAGTGTATTTAAGCCTTTAAGAAGGCTATCCATCTGGGGCACCTGGGGTGGCTCAGTTGGTTAGGTGTCTTGCTTCGTCTCAGGTCATGATCTCACAGTTCATGCATTCGAACCCCACATCGGGCCCACTGCTGTCAGCACAGAGCCCACTTTGGATCCTCTGTCCCCCTCTCTGTGCCCCTCCCCTGCGCATGCCCTCTCTCTCTCGCTCTCAAAAATAAATAAACGAAACAAAACAAAAAAGAAAACTGTCCATCCAAAATGGTTAGAATTTTCCAAAACTGTTTTGAGGGCTCTAAAAATAGACTTTGGTGACTATTTTTAATTAGCTTATTGTACCCCCACTAATGTTGGATAAATGAAGTTTTACTATCCTACAATTCCCCTACTGTGTATAATGATACCACCCTGAATAATTTGAAATCTATGGAAATTGAAGTTTTTGAACCTTGACATGAAGATTTCTTTTTTAATTAAATATCCTACATATGTGTTAATAAACAAATATGCCTGTAAGGTGAATTTCTCTGTACACGGAGTCGAGTCCAAATTTCTCATTCATTTATATATTAAAATCATATGCTTAAAAAACTCTCAAAAGCGTTTTGTAAATAATAACAAAATAATAAGAATAATCCAGTGCTTCTCAGAATCAGCAGCCAGGTGGTGTGGAACAACGGTATGGATTTCTAGGGCCCTGGGTCAAGTCTGGAGCTGGTCAAAGGTTGTGTGTGTGGCCTGGAGCAAGCCACTTTGCCCCCAGAATCTTGGCTTACTCATCTACAAATGATTCACCTATGTAGATGCTTTGCTCATCTCAGAACCATTTCTAGAGCTTCTACTAAGTTGGTAGATCTCCACTGAGCAAAGGTAAGTAATCCAAGGCCTCTGGCTTAATAGGTTTTCAATGAACCTTGAAACTATTTTGAACTTTGGGGACGAGTAAAGTCAGAAATGAATTCAAGACAAACGAACTGGAGAGTTTGGTTGCAAAATGCAAAAGATTATGACTCACTTCCTGTTTATTGCCTAAGGAGGAATCCGGCTTCATTTCTCCCACCTAGGAAGTGCTGAACTCCAGTTTCGCCCGGGGTCCGTGGGGCCCCAGCACCACCTACTGGCTCCTGGGGGAACGGTCGGGCCAGCCCAGCCTCCTGTTTCCCCTCCTGGAACCCCTCNGGGGGGGGAGCCTGGGGGCAGAGAGAGGACTGGAGCATTGTGGTGTAGAGAGCTGGCCCTAATCAAAGTCCCAGCCCCAACGGGCTAACACAGCAACTTCCTAGCCTGGGAGGACCTCGCACAGGCAAAGCCACGCGATAGCTTTAAACATTAGGAGATGGGGATCATTGTTTTGTCAAGAGCATAATATCTGATATAGATAACAATAATAAGATCGCATAACTTAGAGCTGAAACTCGAACCCAGGCGACGGCTGCCTGTCCTCTCTGTGTTGCCTCTACGGAGCTGTCCGGCAGAGGGTGGCTTGCCAGGCGCCCCCTCGCCCTCCGCTGGGCACCCCGGTGCCAGGCGGCGGAGAGCCCCGTGTCATCAGAGGCCCGGTGCATATTTGCAGACAACTGAGCACCCAGGTTTGCCCTTAGACCTCTCTTTTCTGATTCTTAACGGGCTGTTCCTGGCATTTTGCTAGAGTTAGGGATTTTCTATCAGAGTTGTATCTGTTTTGGCTTTGAAGAGAAAATGAAATATTTGTTCCTGTAGAAAGACAAACTCTTCCTTGTTGAGCCACCTGGATTCCTCCACGGAGCAGAGCCCGAGACAAAGGTTTGCACATGGATAGTTGATGTCGTGGGCCCCGAGGTGTGGTAAGAGGGGCACCGAGCAGGGAAGGAGAGAACCCCTAACTCGAGAACGCGTTCTCCAAGGGCTTCCACCGCAGCGACTGAAGCTCTGTCCAGCCTGAAGTCTCTGAAGAGCCTTAGGAAATGTGTCTCAGAGCTGCCTTCCGCGGGGCACGGAGGCTGGACCCTGGCCCACGTCTCCCACATCATCTCCGGCTTGGGCACGGCAACCTCCAACAGGCAGCCGGGCAGGGAGGAGACACCGTGAACCAGCTGGCCGTAGTCAGACCCCCCAGGGCAATGGCCTCGGAGAATGCTGCCGTGTATGTTCAAGGACAATGCTGTTTTGGCTCTACAGTAAAATATTTTGGACATGTCATAGATGATTTATAACAACCACCTAAGTTATTAAAGCGTTATTGATCGGTTGGGTAGGTGGAAAAACGTGGAAGCTTTGCTGGGGTTGGGAGTAGGGCGGGCCCCCTTTCCGCCTATAGAGTCTACAGAAGTGCATCCGCGGTCACACCTGATGAGTGCGCTCTCAGACTGTGTCGGTGGCCGTGTGGCTGCGAATGATAACATTGTATTTAGAAATCTGTTCTTGAAACCAAGGTTATGCCTGGATGGTTCTGAAAAAGCAAAGAGTTATTATTTATTTGGCTAATTATGTGTAACTAGGTAGCTAAATGCATAATAAGGATCCAAAGAGCATTTTACCACAGAGAGGGATTAATTGAATAATTAATAGCCTTCTCCATTTGGCCTGAATAATTAAAAAGTCCAAAGGAAGTACAGGCTGAATTCCATTACAAGGAAACACTTCGAGGCCAGGACCAATGGCATATGAAAAGCAGTGTTCGATACAACCAAGTTCCAGAACACACCACAAACTATGTGTTAAAACTTATCACAACAATTTTTGACCCTGAGGAATAAACACTGGATTTTTCAAGACTGCCATGTTGTGGGTACATTTTGTGGTCTGTTTGCTTCTTGTCCAGGCGGACAAAGCACGTGACTCCAGGAGCCAACCAGCCACTTCGTTGTTAGGGTGGCATTTGGTAGGAAGGGAGAGCCAGGTACTGGCTTACTTATCCTGCACATCTCTGGAGATTAGCACACTGGGTTTAAAAGCAAAAAGGATGCATTAATTGAAAACAGACTGGGGTTTTTTTATAATAAGCTTCGCTCCCTCTTCAAGTTCGTCTTTGTGATTTAGTATCTAAAATTCCCTTCACGCTATGCCGTAGTAGTTTGTAGTAGTGGGGATCCTGTAAAACGTTGTTAGGCTGGAGCACCTTGGGACCTCAACTTTGCTATCAGCATTCTTTAGCACCAGGGCCCGCTCTCCCTCCTTCAGCACTTTTCCCTCTAATGAAGGCTTACTGCCTGCAGGCAACAAGAGTTTCTGGTGTATTGAATTACAAGGCAAGAGCTTTGGCTAAAATCCAAACGAAAATCATGGTTTCTCCACTCATCTCCTGCAATGATATAATTAAAATAGTCCCTTGATTAAAAGATCAACGTTTTCTCATTGCAACATCTCTTAAAATCAAGATGCGTCTCAGATTTGACGTCAACGTTTTAGATCACGTTGTCTGGTGAGCTTTGCCATCAATCCCACCATGTCAAGAAAATACTGGACTATATAGATACAATATATCATTGTATTTCAGGAAGGTGCAGGGAAAGAGTTTAAGAACAATGAAGTGTAAGGCAATGCTTTTCAACTTTTTCCCCTGCAGCAAATCTGTAGGACGTGACTGCGATATCAGGTGCGGTGGAAATTTGGAAAGATTCCTGCGTTGGGTGTTTGCTTTCTCTCCTCCCTCCCACACTTGAACCTTAAGCATGACAAAGTCTGCTCAAATTGCAGCCCTTTCCCCCACCCTCTGCTGGGCCTTCCCTACTCTACAGTTTGCAAATGTCACCATCTGACATACTAGATGCTTCGCTTATTTATTGCGCTCTCCCCTCTCTCGTGTAAGGTTCCCCAGGGTGGGAATCTTTGTCTGTTTTGTTCACTGATAAACTCTGAAAGTACATGCTGTTCTAGGCCCATGGCAGGCTCAGGAAACAGCGCCTGAATGACTAACCATTTGAATGGATAACCATTCTAATGGGGAAAGATGCATAAACAAACAGTTGAATAAACCAAATAATTGCAGGTTATAACACCAACTGATGAGACAGTGAGTCATCAGGGAGGCCCCTGAGAGGAAGGGAGGCTTCTGGGAGAAGCAGCTAGTGCGGACCCAGTGATGAGGCAACTAGTGCGGACCCAAGTTGGGGAGAGGCAGCGAGATGGAGTCCGGGAAGAAGATGAACGGCGAGGTTCATTCCATGCTGTGGCTGAGAGGAGAGGGAAAGAATTGAGGCTGGGGGCGGGTGGGGGTGGGGAGGGAGAGGTTGGAACCAGCTTGTGCTCAGCCCTGGAGGACACAATCCAAAGTGGATTTTATTTCTAAAGCAATAGCATATCACTGAAGGATTCTGAAGTCACTTCATGAACTACATGAACTGAAACTTTTGATTCTCCCTCCAGGGGAAGTATGCACATTACCACTTGAGAATCTCTGGTCTAAGCCAGAACTTGGTACCTATCTCACTAATCCTTAAGTATTAGGATTCCTTTTTTTCCTCTTTTGTGGCTTCAAAACAAGAAAGCTTTAGCAACATCTCTCAGGCCTTAGCAACAACCCCTATGCATCTGTATAGCTCTAGGCTCTGTGATTTCACATTGTATCAAAACCTTTGTCTGCCTACTGCTTGGGGAGGGGGTGCCTTCTCTACTAAAACATCAGTGATACTCTCCCTCTTTCTCTCTTCTGCATCCTCGCTCCCAACCTTCTCTCCATGTCTCTTTTAAATGACTACTCCTGAGCTAATCTGAGAAGCCAGATATGATTTGCATTGCTAACTTCTAGACTCCTATTTTCCTGTGAGAAGCAGGTTACAACCACTCAAGCAGTCCCTATGCTAAACACAATTCCACCCCTTTTCTTTTCCCCAGAGACAATTTGCATTCTTGCCTAATATTAGCCCTCACCTTTTGGGAGAAGCCACTGGCAGCCGCCTATTGAAGATCCGACTGTCAAGACTCCCTTAGCATCTCCATAGCAACGGCTGTGACGCACCTGCAACTATTTGGATTGGTCTGGCATAAAGTTCCCCCAAAGAGTTTTCTCTGAAGGCCTGGATGTCATCCCATAAAAACAAGTAACAAGCAATCTTTTCAGCACGGCTTTCTGAATGTATGTTTGGTTTCGGGTTGTGCTCATAATAGACGTAGGGTTCAGTCCTGCACCGAGCAATTTTAGCCCATCACAGGAACTAAGCTGAGGCCAACGGCCACCAAATGATGACAAAGCTGTCCTTCTGTCTGAAAGCACAGGGTCTTTTTCTGGGTAGCATCCTGGAGGCATAATGAAAAAGGTTTTATTTTTCCCCTCCTCTAGTGAGGGAAACTTCTCCAGCATAAATAAGGGGAAAATGCATTAATCAGACATGTGAACTTTATGGCCAGTCATATTGTGGCAAATCTTAAAAAACTGAGAGGCCAATGAAGTGCAAGAAGTCACATTTCTTTTTTTTTCTTTAAAGTTTATTCTTATTTTATTTATTTTGAGAGAGAGATAGAGAGCAAATTGGGGAGGGGCAGAGAGAGAGGGAGAGAGAATCCTAAGCAGATCCCATGCTATCAGCACAGAACCCAATGCTGGGGTCAAACTCATGACCTGAGTCAAAATCAAGAGTCAGATGCTTGACAGACTGAACCACTCAGGCATCCCAAGAGGTCATATTTCTTTCTTTTTTTTTTTTAAGTTTATTTATTTTTGAGAGAGAGAGAGAGAGAGAAAAAGTGAGCCGGGAAGGGGCAGAGGGAAAGGGAGACAGAATCCAAAGCAGGCTCCCAGCTCTGAGCTACAGCACAGAGCCCGATGTGGGGTTCAAACTGAGGAACTATGGGGTGCCTGGGTGGCTCAGTCGGTTGAGCTTCTGACTTCAGCTCAGGTCATGATCTCACGGTTTATGGTTTCAAGCCCCACATCGGGCTCTGTGCTGACAGCTTGGAGCCTGGAGCCTGTTTCAGATTCTGTGTCTCCCTCTCTCTCTGACCCTCTCCTGCTCATGCTGTCTCTCTCTCTCTGTCTCTCTCTCTCTCTCTCAGAAATAAATTTTTAAAAATTAAAAAAAAAAAACAAAAACAACCGAGGAACTGTGAGATCATGACCTGAGCCGAAGTTGGATGCTTAACGGACTGGGCCACCCAGGTGCTCCAAGAAGCCACATTTCTTTCATTTTTTAAATGTTTTTATTTATTTTTGAGAGAGAGAGAGAGACAGAGCGTGAGCCGGGAAGGGGCAGAGGGAAAGGGAGACAGAATCCAAAGCAGGCTCCAGCCTCTGAGCTGTTAGCACAGTGTGACATGGGGCTCAAACCCACAAACCCTGAGATCATGACTTGAGCCGAAGTCAGACGCTTGACTGACTGAACCATGCAGATGCCCCAAGAAGTCTATGTTGATGTTTCTAACATCAGCAACATTTCTGCAGGGCTCCCAGTCACATTGAAATATCCCCACTTTACTTTTCAAAAGAAACAGATTCTGCCCTTCGAACTCCCAGCTGTTTCTGTTGCTGTGAATATTTACACAGGCCTGAGTATCTGTGGTCTGACTGCACATCCTTCACTCGCTCACTGTGGTCCTTGTTGGAATGCTGTTAGCAGATGGAGGAGAAATGAAGGTGAGGCAGACCCAAAATTAGCCAAACAAGCAACAGATGTATACCACGCATTACAACACCCAAAGGCTAATCTGGATACACGCTACTATGTTTTACTGAGGGCCTACTACCTGCCAGGCGTTTCTAGGTACAATACAGACATATGTAAATTTAATTTAAGTTTATACTTTTTCCACTTGGTGTTCTCTGGATATGTAATTCAGTGACACTAATGTCTTCCCATTCTCCAAATATTCTAGATTGCTACCTCTCTGATCTCAATACTTCATTAACTCAAAAATGATCATTCAAATTCGTCGTCTCCCTCTCTCTCTCTCTCTCTCTCTCTCTGCCCCTCCCCTGCTGGTGCTTGCTCTCTCTCTCTCTCTCTCAAAAATAAATAAACATATCAGAAAAAGAAGAAGAAGGGTGCCTGGGTGGCTCAGCTGGTTGAGCGTCTGACTTTGGCTCAGGTCATGATCTCATAGCTCGTGAGTTTGAGCCCTGCATTGGCTCTGGGCTGACAGCTCAGAGCCTGGAGCCTGCTTATGATTCTGTGTCTCCCTCTTTCTCTGCCCCTACCCTGTTTCTGCTCTGTCTGTCTGTCTGTCTCTCTCTCTCTCAAAAATAAACATTAAAAAAAAAAAGATTTAAACATCCTGTGAATAGGAAGAGGAAAAAAGACCATTTAAATTAGAGTCCTGTCCAACTCAAGCAACTGAATGATTAACCCGATATTACAGAACTCCTGAAAGAGTTACACTTCTGCTTGGCATGGATGGTAAGAAAGTTCTTCCAAATTAATGTTCTCAATGCTGGGAATTACAATGCGGTGTATGTGCTATGGTCTGAACATTTGTAAAATGCCCGAATTTCAAAACTCACATGGAAAACCAAATGCCTGAGGTGATGATATTAAGAGGGGAGGGTTTGGGAAGGTGATTAGGTCATGAGGATGCAGCCTTCACGAATGAGATTAGTGCCCTTATAAAAGAGATCGCAGGGGGCTCCCTCACTACAGCAAAAAGGCAGATGTGTAGGAAGGAGGTGGGTCCTCACCCAAAATCAAATCTGCCCACACCAAGAAGTTGGACTTCCATCCTCCAGGACCGTAAGAAGCTGTGTATGAGGTTTATAAGTCATCCCAGTCTGTGGCATTTTGTTATAGTGGCCCAAGTGGACTAAGACAATACGCTTTACCCTCCTTCTCAAGAAACGCCATAGTTACATCAACCATGATGCACTTTCCTTCATCGGCTTACCCACATGAAGCTCTCATATTCTGAGGCCTATCTGCCTCAATCAGGTCATAGCCTTGCTGTTAATCACCAGGTCACCTTAGGATACTTTACCTCTTAGTTTCAGTTCCCCCAGTCTCTAAGAAGAGAACAATTACCTACTCCATGCAAATGTGAAGCTTTGTTGAGTTAACCCAGCTAAATAACTTGCAGTAATGCCTAGCACACAACAAATGGTCAATAAATATTACTTATCATTCTCACAGTGAAGATGCTAGCAAGCTAATTTCTGCAGGCCAGAGAGAATCCATAATAGAGGGGAAAGTATGATTATGGCCAGAAGACATGGATTCTATACTTGCTTCTCCCTTAAGAGCCTTCTGAGGGGCACCTGGGTGTCTCAGATGGTTAAGCATTTGACTTTGGCTCAGGTCATGATCTTGCAGTTCGTGGGTTCGAACCCTGCATCAGGCTCTCTGCTCACAGCTCAGATCCTGGAGTCTGCTTTGGATTATATGTCTCCCTCTCTCTCTGCCCCTCCCTTGCTCATGTTCTGTCTCTCTCTGTCTCTCAAAAATTGAATAAACATTTTTTTTAAATTTTTAAAAAACCCTTCTGACCTCAAACAAGATACCCATGTTTTCTGATCTTCTATTTCCTCTTCTTTAAAATGGAGATAATAATACTTCCTCTACCCATATCATAGGTTTACTTTCAATCTATGAAGAAGTAATAAATGTGAAACCATTTTATAATATTTATACTGCCAAGCAGCTCTATGTGTTAGGACTTGGTTTTGCTACAAATAAAAGACATTCCCACGATAGCAACTTCAGTAAGAGGAAAGTTGATTGTTGGGGTGTCTGAGTGGCTCTGTCAATTAAGCACCCAACTCTTGATTTTGGCTCAGGTCATAATCTCACAGTTTGTGAGCTGGAGCCCTGCATCTGGCTAGAGCTGACAGTGTGGAACCTGCTGAGGATTCTCTCTCTCACTCTCTCTCTCCTCCCCTCCACCACTCACTCTCTCTCTCTCTAAAAAAATAAATAAACATTAAAAAAAGAGGAAAGTTTATTTCTTTGTCATGTAAAGGAAGCATGCCAACATGCAGTCCCAGGGTGGGTATGGCAGCTCTGTGGCCCCAGGAACCCAGAAAGGTGACAGCATCAGAAGTCCTCGTGAGCCAAGATGTGTGCTAGCTTCACACAACACATGTACTCACGTCTTATTGTTGCAAAGGAGGATTGGACACATAGTCTTAGTTAGACGGCAATATGCCTAGCAAAAACTCAAGTCCTGTTAATAAGAGAGGAAGCGAGGGGCGCCTGGGTGGCTTAGTCGGTTGGGCGTCCGACTTTCGCTTAGGTCATGATCTCGCAGTTCGTGGGTTCGAGCCCCGCGTCAGGCTCTGTGCTGACTGCCAGCTCAGAGCCTGGAGCCTGTTTCAGAGTCTGTGACTCCCTCTCTCTCTGACCCTCCCCTGCTCATGCTGTCTCTCTCTCTCTCTCCTAGAAATAAATAAAACATTAAAAAAAAAATAAGAGAGGAATAAGAGGGTGTCCTCACTGTAAGGCAACTGCAGTCTCTGCCCCAGCAGCTTTATGGTGTCGACATCTGTCACATGTGTAACGATGAGTCACGAAATAACACTCCTAAAGCTAATATTATACTATACGTTAACAAACTAAAATTTAAATAAAATCTTGAAATTTAAAATATAAATAAATAAAATTGGTTTGAAGATGTAGGAACAAAAATCTTCTACGTGTTTATAATGATTTTCCGTAAGAGTGAGTTTATATTCAGCCCTTTTCTCTCTCCCTCCCCTCCTCCCCTTCCCTCTCTTGCTCCTCCTCTTTCTTCTCCTTCATCTTTTTTTTTTAATTTGAATGAGAGAGAGAAAGACAACCTGAACAGAGTAGGGGCAGAGGAGAGACAGAGAGAGATGGAGAGAGAGAGAGAGAGAGAGAGAGAGAATCTCAAGCAGGCTCCATGCCCAGCACAGAACCTGATGTGGGGCTCAATCCCATGACTCTGGGATCATGACCTGAGTCAAAATCAAGAGTCCAAGGCACAATTGACTGAGCCACCTAGGTGCCACCCCCCTTTTTAATATCATAGAGTTATAAATCCATTGGTCAGTGTTAAGATTATTATTGAGAGTGTAATCTGTATTTTAAAAAACTTTTCATTGTTGGAAACAAATGAGCTCTTTTCAGCATCAAAATCACTATTAGAATTTTATTAAAATTATCTATTTAAAAAAAATCAAAGCATATGGGATCAACCAGAAGTCCCAAACTCCAGCTGATCATTTAAAGAACCTATGTTATTAATCCCAATAGACACTATGGGAACAGGGTTCATGAGAGCAAAATCCTCACTGTTGCCGGCAAAACAACTTATAACATTTGCCCTAGTGATGCTTTGGGGGCATCAGCTTTATGGATCCAAAACAGCACACGTTGCGACCCAGACTTTGTACACCATCCGTTTGTTTTCTTGAAGATACTGTTATGTTGTTTACTTCTGTTGAAAATGCAAAAGTCCATAAAAGTTTAAAGAAGAATGAAGTTAGGCACCAATTAACAAATAAGAAAGTAGCAAAAACAAAAAATTTCTTAGCAAATGGAGATGGTGGTGCAAGAATGTGAATGTTCTCAGGGAGCCTGGTGGCTTAGTCATTGTGCGTCAGACTTCAGCTCAGGTCACATGACCTCACGGTTGGTGAGGCAGAGCCCCACATTGGACTTTCTGCTGTAAGCGTAGAGGCTGCTTGGGATCCTCTGTCCCCCTCTCTCTGCCCCTCCCCCTCTTGCTCTCTCCCAAAAATAAATACATACTTAAAAAAAAAAGAATGTGAACTTACTTTATGCTACTGAACTTAAAAATGGTTAAGATGGTAAATTTTATGTTACCTGCTATTTTACTACAATTAATTATTTTTACAATTTTCTTATCCAAACATAAAAGATTTTTTAATTTTTTAAAAATGTTTTATGTTACTTTTGAGAGAGAGGAGAGACAGAGCATGAGTGAGGGAGGTGTAGAGAGAGAGGGAGACACAGAATCCGAAGCAGGCTCCAGGCTCCCAGCTGTCAGCACAGAGCCTGACGCCAGGCTTGAACTCATGAGATGCAAGATCGTTACCTGAGCCGAAGTTGGATGCTTAACCAACTGAGCCACCCAGGTGCCTATCAAAATATAAAACATCTAATTGAAAACAAGTAAACAATTACTTTGGTTATACTTCATCACACCTTCTGCCTTGCTGGATTCAGATGCAAGCATGTCGTGTAACAATTTGTGTGTGTGTGTGTGTGTGTGTGTGTGTGCGCATGCATATTTACTCTGTGACTTGGTCCTGAAAGGATTTCAGATGGCTCCATCACACCATCTGATAAATAACCCAAGTTGTGCCATATGTAGAAGACGGACAAGGGTTCCAAATGACATCATGCCAAACTTCATTTGACTTGTTAATGACAGAGGCATTTAAACCACAGTCTTAAAGCCTACTGTCTTCCAAGTGCTAGTGTTCCACGCCTTTATAAATGGAATGAGCTCTTTCCCTGGTCATCAGGTCCTCTGGGCAGCCAGTTTTCCTTCAAATGAAAGCGATGTGGGAAAGCCCATCACTTACAATGTGTGCACTTAGTGTTATTGGTCACTTTCTAATTTCATACATGAGTAGGTAAGTCATATATGTATGTGTTTTTCATCTCCTCTGACAAATTCCGTGGATGAATTATTTTTTTTCATAAGAAAGTCTCTGTTATGTTGACTGCAACAGGAATATGAAATAAAATAAGGGAGAAATGGAAGTTAAAATCCTATTTTATCCTGGAGCTAAAACATATTCATCCCAATATGGGATGGATACATATTGTAAAGATTAAGCACATAAAAATGTAAACTTCCCTGCCAAAGTATGTGTACTCAATGCAGCTTTTACTAAATAGAAAATATGACTGCTGGAAAGGCAAGCAAGTTTTACCCCTGTGACATGTTGCTGATAAATTAAGAACAGCTTTATTCCAATGAAGATTTTGAGAATGTTTAAATCTTAAGAGTTTTTCCAAAAAAAAAATCTCTTTGTGGACTCTAAAACTTTGTCAAATCATAGCTGGACTCAAAATACCATAAGGAATAGAAAACCAAGTGAATATGTTATATAGTTGGCTGGAAATTTCTGTTCTTAGAATTAGGTTCTACAGAAAACAACCCTAAACAAATATAACAATGCGTTACACTATTCAATTTGGTGTGTCTGCTGAAAGGATTATTTATTGTCACTATTTTATAGAAATCTCTGGGATATATTTGTTTGTTTTGCTATGTTTTTCAGGCATATTTTTAAGTGCCAAAATAATTTTTCCTAAATTTTTAATAATTTTTCATATTAATCTAATGCTCTAAATATGGTGAAACAAAATGTGGTGAGCTTTCTATCAAACCTTAACTGGAAAAAATAACACATAATTTTGGGGCAAAAGCTTTCACTTTCCAGACACACACATCCTTAGACATTTTCCTCATGTAAACAACAATCCTCTAAATGTCTTCCATAATGATGGCCTTGAAAGGGCCTTGGAGGCCTCCCTCTAAGACAAGATATTTGCATCTTGTTACTTATTCAGGGGACATCTTTCTTTTCCAAATAATGAAATAATTCTTACAAGCTAATACACAATATGAAATCACTCAGGTAATACTTAACCAGGATTCTAACTCCTCTTTAACTGCTTTTCCTGTGTTGATTTGGAAGATAATTCTGAACAGAGCATTATGTCCAAGAATCACATTATCTACACTTGTTTTACAATTGAACTACATGATGGGTTCCTCAAATACGAGCACGTATAAACTAGTGATAAAATAGCAAAAACCATTATCCCTGTCTCCGAGGGTTAGTGTGAGGATTACATGACATAATCCATGGGGCAGAGTCCTGGCAGAAGATAAATCCTCAACATATACTAGATTTTGTATTGCTAGAGGCAGCAAAGCAACAACTCTTCTGCAGAGAACAATTGTACATTCTGCATAAAATACAGGGATAAATATTTTAAATTGTATTGATGAGCCAGCAAGAGTGAAGGAATCCTGAGCTACACATTAAATGACAGTGGGAACCCTGACGAGGTGACTGGGTGGCTCAGTCGGTTAAGCATATGACTTCGGCTCAGGTCATGATCTCAGAGTTTATGAGTTTGAGGCCCACTTCAGGCTCTGTGCTGACAGCTCACAGCCTGGAGCCTGCTTCAAATTCTGTGTCTCCCCCTTTCTCTGCCCCTCCTCTGCTNGCTATGGGTTTGGAAGACAAAGCCCAGGACCTAACCTGGGAGATAGATGGAGGAATGTAAGGATAAACCCTCTGAGGACAGCTTCCATGTGGTCTGACAGAGACGGGATTTCTTGGTTGGTTCTGCCGGGACCTGAAGCTCAGCTAAGGCGAGGACCCTAGTCCTTATAGGATACCTCTCAAAATGAGGCAACAGGGACCAGTAGGGGCTCAGGGAGCCGAAGATCTGCCTATGCAAGAGGCATGTGAGGACTGTTCGCAGAAGGACACTGTTGAACTCTGCCAGAGGGAACAACTGGCATCATCTATGCATCTAGTAGAACAAATGAATCTACTGCAGACACCTACATAAGACGAATCCCAAAAGAGAAAGCAGACCCCACTTTGGGCTAACTACCACCAAACCCAGAGAGTTTAAAGCATGGGGCTAGAATAACTTCAACTGAAATGAAGAAAACTGTATCTTTTGTTTGCTTGGCCTTATTATTGTAAAGTTTATATCCATTCAACTAATAATTGCTGAGCATTTACTATGTGCTAAGAAGCTGGGCTAGCTCATTATTATATGCACCATCTCATTTAATTAGAACTCCATAAAGTACACACTCTTATTGTCCCCATTTTGCAGATGAGGACATTGAAGGCTAAAGGTCTTATAATTTGCCCATGGTTACACAGCTGGAAATAACTCACTTGGAATTCAAACCTAGGCAGGCTCATGTTCTTAGCCATTATAATTTTGTTTTTCCTTAGAAGCTTTTCAGGGAATCTATATTGAACAGAAGGAAGGAAAGGAGGAAGGAAGGAAGGAAAGAAGGAAGGAAAGAAGGACACCTCTGCCTAAATCTGGCAACCGGAATGGCTAAATCTTTAGTGTAAAGGTGAACCGGTAATATGTCTTCTCCCTCCGCCACCAGCACTCCGGTAAAAGAAGTTGCCTATCTCAAGTCTGGGTACTAGTGGGAAGAAAAAACCCTTTTCCTCCCCAATCCCATATTTAATAACCACCAACTGTTTTTCACATGATTTCGGTCTGAATTCATACTATTGGGTTGGATCAGCAAACCTCAAGCAAGGAACTTAAATTCAAGTGACCCAGAACTGAGAAGGAACTCAGACAACCAGCAGATATAAATTAAATGCTCTAGAGAAGTCCACCTTCAACTGAATCTTCAAACAACTTCCACAGATGAGGGTTGGAAAACCATAACCTCACATTTTAAAATGATCTCTCTCTCTTTCTTTCTTTCTTTCCTTCTCTCTCCCAATCTATTTTTCTGTCTAATCACCTGTTTATTTATCTGAAAACAAAAACATTGGGGCTCCTGGTGGCTCAGTTGGTTAGTGTCCAACTCTTGGTTTCTGCTCAGGTCATGATCTCACCGTTTGTGGGTTTGAGCCCTACGTCATGCTCTGCACTGATGGTGCAGAGCCTGCTTGAGATTCTCTCTCTCTGCCCCTCCCCACTCGCTTTCTCTCTGTCTCTCTCTTTCTGTCTCTATCTCAAAATAAATAAATAAACAAAACTAAATAAAAAATCCAGAAACACTGAGGAAGAGTCACACAAATCAACACAGTCAGATCTGCAAAGATGTAGGATATTTTAATTAATATATAGAGTATTAAATATGTTTTAATATGATAAACTATAAAAGAAGGGTCTAAAATATGTAAGGAGTAATCAATCTTTCTATATTTGTCTAATCTATATCTGTATCTGTGTGTAATTAAAAAACATGTGAGTCCATGCTGATACTTTGGATTCCAACCCAACACCCCAGTTTCATCCTAGCTTGTGCCCCTTTCTTTATTTGTACTTCATTTCTCTGACATTGAGAAACCTGGCTCCCATAATCTGCATTATTTTATTTTCTCAACCTAGAATACACCTAACATAGCTTCAGAATCTCTAACCCATACATACCCTTGAGAAAAACAAGTTTACTATCTCGAGTACAAGATTTGGGCACAATTCTTTTATAAAGCTAAACTCACACTATACAACAGAGATACTGTTTTCCAGGGTGATTAGGTCATTTCTTTGTTTTCTACCTCTTCCACTATGGTTATGCTGTTCATTTGTATTGCCATTAGGCTCAATTGTCTGTTTGTACTCCATTTGATTTCCACCATAGCCTGGTGGATTTTAATTCTTTATCTTGGAAGTATGTGAAACATTACCATAAGAGCATTTTGTTTAAAACCACAAAGACAAGATAGCCTGTTATCAACATTGTACTAGAGGTCTTAGCTGATATAAAAAGGCCAGAAAGAGAAATAAAGTTTACAAGGACTATGAAAAAAAAAGGAAAAAAACCTCATTGTTTTCAAGCCATATTATTGTCTATAGAGAATTCAAAACAATCTATAGATATGTTTTTATAATTGGTTTAATGAGCTTATTGGCAAAAAATCAATATAAAAACCAATGATATGCCTATACTATAGTTACAAATCTAACATACAATAAAAATACCATTTAAAAACATTAAAATATAAACTATATAGAAAAAATCTGACAAAAGATGTAAAAGATCTAACAAAAGATGTAAAAGAACTTTATAAAGTTTATGACTGTTATGTAGAACTTTATGAATGTTATGTATGAAACATTTTTGAGAGAGAAAAAAACATACTGAGAGATGTTAAAGCAAACCAAAATAAAGGGGGCTATATTACATGTGCAAAATTGGTATACTTAATAACATAAGGATATCAGTTCTCCTCAACATAATCTATAGATTCCATGCATTCCAACCAAAATCCAAGCAATCGGGGGGCAGAGAATGGTAAGGGTTCCTTTTAATGGGATTTGACAAGATGAATCTAAAATAAAGAACAAACAAAATTATGCAAGACTCCCGAGAGAGAGAACAAGGTGGGGGACTTGCCCTTCTAAATATTAGCACTTAATGTATATCTATAACTAAGACTGAGTGGTACCTTCACAGGAAACATCAAATGGAAGAAAATATTAAGCCTAGGAACATATCCACATGCATCTGAAAACCTGAGTTACTACAGAGCTGGATTTGCAAATCAATAGAGAAAGAATGGACTTTTCAGTAAATGGAGTTGTGTCAAGTGATTATCCATATGGAAACAATGAAAAATGAATCTTATTTTTCATCAGGTAAAAACAGCTCTTCGTAGATTAAAAACTTAAATGTGAAAAGCAAAACCATAAATTCATCAAAGACAGAAAGGAAACTTCTTTATAATCTCAGGGGAAGCAGAGATCTCGAAAACAGACAAAATATCATACATTTAAAAGGGAAATATTAATAAATTTGACTACATTAAACTTAAGAAATCTGTTGGTCACATAACATCAGTTTGGTTAAAAGATAAGCCAAAACAAGGAGAAAATGGTTGCAATATACACAACCAACCGTATAAAGAGTTCCTACACACCCCCACTTCAAAAGACAAATAATCATCTGGACAAAATGAACCCCAAACGTGACTAGGCTGTTCATAGAAGAGGAAAAGATGATCAACCACATGAGCCATCAGGGAAGTGAAAATGAAAGCAATGAGGTGCTATCTCATAGCCACCTGATTCCCCAAAGTTTAAAAATCCAATAATGCCCAAGTTTGGGGCAGAATATGAAGTAACCAGAACTTCTACACTACTTATAGGAGTGTAATTGGTATGATCAATCTGGAAAACAACTTAACGTTATCTGTTAAATTGAAAATGTGCATACCCACTAGTGAGGTCAGTCCTAGCTACCTTCCCTAGATGTGTCTACACATGTATGTCAAGGGATATAACCAAGGAAATACACAGCAAAACATTAATAGTGATCTAAATTTTAGACAATAATAAAATGTACACATTGAGGGTGGTCTAGTCATACAATGAGCTATTGCAGAACAAAGAAAATGAATGAGCTACAGCCACACACATGCATTTGATACCATTTACATAAAGAACAAGAAACGTGAAAAACTTAGAACATATTGTTTAAGAATGAAACATACATGGAAAAACTATAAAGAAAGGTAGAGGAATGATAAAGACAAAACTCACATGAGGGGTTACCTGTGAAGGAAAAAGGTTGGGGACAGGCTTAAAGGAGTTTCCAAGTCAAAAGTAAGACTCTATTTCTTTTTTTTTTTTTAATATTTTTTTATTTATTTCTAGGAGAGAGAGAGAGACAGTGTGAGTAGGGGAGGGTCAGAGAGAGAGGGAGTCACAGACTCTGAAATAGGCTCCAGGCTCTGAGCTGGCAGTCAGCACAGAGCCCGATGCGGGGCTCGAACCCACGAACTGCGAGATCATGACCTAAGCAAAAGTCGGACACTTAACCAACTAAGCCACCCAGGCGCCCCAGTAAGACTCTATTTCTTAAACCGAGTGTTAGGTGCACAGATGTTTGTTGTCCTGCTTTTCTGTGTACCTTACATACATTACAGATGAGTTTATACCTGAAATTTAATAATCTATTAAAATATTTTTTAATTAAATTCTAGAATACAGTGTAACATTTTTTCAGTTAACCTGTTTGCACAGACCCAACTGCATACGTCTGTGAGTACATAGCTGCGTAGCAGAAAGATCCACTCTGAAAACAGTGTCCACTTCTAAAAAGGGAGACTGCCACTGTGGTTAGGTTAGAGGTCAAGGAAAATTTCATTATAGTTTTGTTTTTGAATCTCTACAATGAGAATATATTTTTATATTTACTGTATAATTTAAATAGCTTTTATGAACTTGAAGCAAAGAAAATTGAAGAGAACTTGAAAGAAAGAAAGAGGGAAGGGAAGTGGGGAGAGAGGAAGATGATGAGCAAAAAAGAAAATAAATAAAATTCCCTGCATGCTCATAAGAAGATATCTAGTGAAAGGAAGAAGAAACTGAGAGCAGGGCTCCTCTCCCACTGTTGGGCAGGCTTCTGGGAGGGAGGTCACTTCCCCAAAGAGTGGCTGACCTTCACTACTTCAGGGCCAGGGGTGTGGGGACAGGATTTAAGTGACTCAGATGCTTGGGTGAGTCACTTGGTCCCAGGAAAGGAAAAACCTGCACGTAGCTTCTCAGTGGGGTCACCTTTTTTGCTTTCAAGGTGTTTCTGCAAAAAGTATACTAATAAGTATGGCTTTTAAAAAAAAAGTGGAAACTTCAAATTCTATTATTAATTATTCATCATGCAATTTTTTTCCAGAGCACTGAGTCCTTAAAAAAAATGAATTCTATATTTTTTAGGAAATAAGGCTCAAATTTTATCTAATATTTTCCTGTGACAAAATGTCACTTGTTGGTGAACATTAAGTTCTGTCTTCTTGATTCCTCTCCTTGGCTGGTAAATGTTTTCCCTCAAGACAGTAATCAAATTCACAAATGAAATGATGTTTAAAGGTACTTAAAAATGCATTAAAGTAAGCCAATCGTTTCTTGTTTCTCCAAGCACAGGTTTGGTTTCAAGGCAGGAGAGACATTAATAAAGGCAGAAAGCTAATCTGTAACCCAAACACTTTAATAAATAAAAAGAATAGCTTCAAAAGAGCAGAGAAAATGCACTGACCTTTTTCGAGTCTCTCTGTAAATGCAATATTATTTATGACATGTAGATTTGTTAGCGTGTTTCTAACCTTGAGGATCATCTATCCTAAGAGCCCTGTTCCATTTGGCTGACTTTAAGACAGTGATTGGAAGGCCAGCAAAGAGTCATCTTTGTCTCATTGTTTGGAACAGTCGGTCACATCTGTTATGAAATCATGACAACAAATACATTACTGCATAGATTGTGTTTTTAATTTTTCATAAGTTATAAATTATACGTGCTTTATAAATGAAGAAATATGTAGTAGGCGTTTTAAGAATGAAAGAGAAAAGGAGAAGAGGGAAAGGGAACAGCAAGAGAGGGACAAGAAAGACGGATGTCCCTCTTCTGGGGACTGAACAACAACCCCTATGGCCACAGCAGGCAGAGAACACAGGCATTAGGGCAGTGACTGCTCATCCTTCAGATGGAACAGACCAGTGGCCAGTGGATCTCAGCACGTGCTCAGGACATTCATTATGCAGCCATTTATGGGTTAAAAAGCAAGAGTTGAAATCATGTGTGGTCAACCCTGAGTGCCCTGAAGTAAGATGCAGACGTCCTTGGTGTCTGAATGTCACAGAGCAGAATGCAAGTGGACAACTAACACTCTGGAGAAGGGCCTCCACCAGTTGTAGCGATAGTGGCTTGGAGATGGACGCCAGCATACCCATATGACTCATCGTGTGTGAGGTTGTGTGCTTCTTATTACAGGATATAGGTTTATTCATTCTAAACAAATCCTTTTTCCAGTCACATGAGGTCCCAAGTTTAAAGAATAATTTCTGGGTGTTAGACACCTGAACTAGGTGAACTCTTTGACTCTAAGAGTCAAAGTTCTGATACCCAGAATGAGCAATGTTAGGTGCAATCTTACATAATTTTTTTTCTTAATGAACCAGGTTTCTATATCTAAGTGTATTGTGGTAGGTTTCAGGAGAACTTTCCACATGTGGCCTGGGTTATAGTTACTTGTGTAGTTAGCATATTTCCCCACAAACATGTCGAATCCCATGTGGGCAAGATTACCTCAACTTTCTATCTCCTCTAGTGCTCAGAACTGAATAATGTTAATAATGATGATGGTGATGATGATGATGATAACAATGGTGGTGGTGGTGGTGATGGTGGTGATGATGATGATGGTGGTGGTGATGATGATGGTGACGGTGATGAAGAAGATAATGATGGTGATGAAGATGATGATGATGATGTGTGCTGATGATAGTGATAACGAAAGCTAACACATTTATGTTCACTATTTACAAAACATTCTTCTAAATGTTTTATACTTATTAACTCATTTAATCCTCATGACAACTTTCTGAGGTGAGTACTATGATTTTCCCCATTTTACAGATAAGGAAACAAAAGCATGGAGAGGTTTAATACAGTATCAGTGCCTGGTAATTTTTTAGTAAATATTTGCTCAATTGAGTTAAATTTTATCTTTTTGAAATAGACTTAGTGACACTAGTTCTAATATAATTTTTATATACACAAAAATATAATCCTATTTTGATTTTTTACTTGTCTCTGAAATTAAGGTATTTTCCACATTTATCTGAAGGCTGGCACATGATAATTTCAAAACAATACAAAAAATAGAACTCTTGTCATGTATATTTGACTATTTCTAATGTTTTACTATCTTTCTAATGGTTTTAGCTTATCATAATTAATAACAAAATTTCACTTTTGTCTCTCTATGTTCTAAGTATATTCCATCTTGTGTTAAATGCACAACAAAACCCATTGGTCTTGTTCCTGTAATTTCTTTTCTTTTCCCTAGGGGCGAGGAATGTTAAGTTACTATTGTTAAAAGTTATCTGCTTATGAGAAAAAGAGAGACAAAAAAATACTAGACTACAAGGGTAGAATTAGAGAACTAAGCCATTCAAAGAAATATAATAATACCTGTATCATAGGAGTTCCAGAAGAAGAAGAAGAGAGAAAAAGGGGCAGAAGTTTTATTGAACAAATTATAACCGACAACTCCCCCAATCTGGGGAAGGAAATAGACATCCAAATTCAGGAGGCACAGGGAACTCCCTCCAGACATAACAGGAATAGTTCATCTCCATGACATAATATAGTGAAACTGGCAAAATACAAAGATAAAGAGAGAATTCTGAAAGCAGCTAGAGACAAACAGGACTTAACCTACATGGGTAGACACATAAGGAGAGTAGCAGACCTGTCCACTGAAACTCGGCAGGCCAGCAGGGAGAGGCAAGAGATATTCAACGTGCTGAATACAAAAAATATGGAGCCAAAATCCTTTATCTTGCAAGACTGTCATTCAGAATAGAAGGAGAGATAATTGCTTTCCTAGACAAACAAAAACTGATGGAATTCGTGACCACTAAACCAGCCCTGCAAGAGATCCTAAGGAGGACTCTGAGTGGAATGCTGCAAAGACTACAAAGGACCAGAAACATCACCACAAACATGAAAACTACAGATAACTCAATGGCACTAAATCTATATCTTTAAATAATAACACTGAATGTAAATGGACTAAATGCTCCAATCAAAAGGGATAGGGTATCGGAACGGATAATAAAGCAAGATCCACCTATATGCTTTCTACAAGAGACCTATCTTAGACCTGAGGACACCTTCAGATTGAAAATGAGGGATGGAAAACCATCATGCTACTGGACATCAAAAGAAAGCTGGAGTAGTCATACTTATATCAGACAAACTAGATTTTAAACTAAAGCCTATAACAAGACATGGGGAAGGACATTATATCATAATTACAGTGTCTATTCATCAAGAAGAGCTAACAACTATATATGTTTATGCACCCAATTTGGAATTACCCAAATATATAAAACAGTCACAAACATAAGCAATCTTATTGATAAGAATACAGTGATTGCAGGTGACTTTAATACTCCGCTTACAGCAGTAGATAGATCATGTTGGCAGAAAATCAATAAAGAAACAATGGCCTTAAATGATACACTGGACCAGATGGATTTGACAGGTATATTCAGAACTTATCATCCAAAAGCAGCAGAATACACATTCCTCTCCAGTACACATGGAACATTCTCCAAGATAGATCACATACTGGGTCACAAAGCAGCCCTCAATAAATATAAAAGAATTGAGATCATATCATGCATATTTTCAGAACACAATGCTATGAAACTTGAAATCAACCACAGGAAAAAGTTTGGAAAACCCCCAAATGGATGGAAGTTAAAGAACATCCTACTAAAGAATGAATAGGTCAACCAGACAATTAAAGAAGAAATTTAAAAATATATGGAAGCAAATGAAGATGAAAACACCACATGTCCAAACTCTTTGAGATGCAGCAAAGACAATCCTAAGAGGAAAGTACACTACAATCCAGGCCTGTCTCAAGAAAAAAGAAAAATCCCAAATATGAAATCTAACAGCACACCTAAAGGAGCTAGAAGCAGAACAGCAAAGAAACCCCAAGGCCAGAAGAAGAGAAACAATAAAGATTAGAGCAGAAATAAACAATATAGAATCCAAAAAATCAGCAGAACAGATCAATGAAACTAAGAGCTGATTTTTTGAAAAAAAAAAAAAAATTGATAAACACCTAGCAGGACTTCTCAAACAGAAAAGAGAAAAGACCCAAAGACAATCATGAGTGAAAAAGGACATACACAACCAATCCCTCAGAAATACAAGCAATTATCAGAGAATACAATGAAAAATGACATGCCAGCAAACTAGACAACCTGGAAGAAATGGACAAATTTCTAGACACCCACACACTACCAAAACTCAAACGGAAAGAAAGAAAATTTGAACAGAACTAGCAAGGATATTGAATTAGTTATCAAAAATCTCCTAACAAATAAGAGTCGTGGGCCAAATGGCTTCCCAGGGGAATTCTACCAGACATTTAGAGCAGAGTTAATACCTATCCTTCTCAAGCTCTTCCAAAAAATAGAATGGAAGGACAGCTTCCAAACTCATTCTATGAAGCCAGCATTACCTTGATTCCCAAACCAGACAGTGAACCCACTAAAAAGGAGAATTACAGGACAATATCCCTGATGAACATGGATGTAAAAATTCTCAATAAGACACTAGCAAATCAAATTCAACAGCATATTAAAAGAATTATTCACCATGATCAAGTGAGATTCATTCCTGCGCTGCAAGCCTGATTCAATATTTGCAAACAATCAATGTGATACATCAAATTAACAAAAGAAACGATGAGAACCATATGATCCTGTCAATAGATGCAGAAAAAGGATTTGACAAAATACATTATCATTTCTTAGTAAAAACCCTCAAGAAAGTTGAGATAGAAGGAACACACCTTGCCATCATAAAAGCCATTTATGAAAGGCCCACAGCTAAATCCTCATCGGGGAAAAACTGAGAGCTTCCCCCCCGGAATCAGGAACATGACAAGGATGTCCACTCTCACCACCGTTGTTTAACATAGTGCTGGAAGTCCTAGCATCAGCCATCAGACAACAAAATGAAATAAAATGCATTCAAATTGGCAAAGAAGAAGTCAAACTTTCACTTTTTGCAGACGACATGATACTCTACGTGGAAAACCCAACAGACTCCACCAAAAGACTCCTAGAACTGATACATGAATTCAACAGTCACAGGATACAAATTCAATGTACAGAAATCGGTTGCATTTCTATACATCAATAATGAAGCAACAGAAAGAGAAATCACATAATTAATCCCATTTACAATTGCACCAAGAACCATAAAATACTTAGGAATAAACCTAACCAAAAATGTAAAAGATTTGTATGCTGAAAACAATAGAAAACTTATGAAGGAAATTGAAGATAACACACAAAAAAGGAAAAATATTCCATGCTCATGGATTGAAAGAACAAATATGGTTAACACGCCAACACTACCCAAAGCAATCTACACATTCAATGCAATCCCAATCAAAATTGCACCAGCATTCTTCTCAAAGCTAGAACAAACAATTCTAAAATATGTGTGGAACCACAAAAGACCGTGAATAGCCCAAGTAATGTTGAAAAAGAAAAGCAAAGTGGGAGGCATCACAGTCCCAGACTTTAGCCTCTACTACAAAGCTGAAATCGTCAAGACAGTATGGTATTGGCACAAAAACAGACACATAGACCAATGGAATAGAATAAAGATCCCAGAATTGGACCCACAAATATATGGCCAACTAATCTTTGACAAAGCAGGGAAGAGTATCCAATGGAAAAAAGACAGTCTCTTTAACAAATGGTGCTGGGAGAATTGGACAGCAACATGCAGAAGAATGAAACTGGACCACTTTCTTACACCATACACATAAATAAACTCAAAATGGATGAAAGACCGAAATGTGAGACAGGAAACCATCAAAACCCTTGAGGAGAAAGCAGGAAACAACCTCCTTGACCTCAGCCACAGCAATTTCTTGTTTGACACGTCTCCAAAGGCAAGGGAAATAAAAGCAAAAATGAACTATCGGGACCTCATCAAGATAAAAAGCTTCTGCACTGCAAAGGGAGCAATCAACAAAACTAAAAAGCAACCGACAGAATGGTAAAAGATATTTGCAAATGACATATCAGATAAAGGGTTAGTATCCAAAGTCAATAAGGAACTTACCAAACTCAACACCTGAAAGACAAATAATCCAGTGAAGAAATGGGCAGAAGACATAAATAGATAATTTTACAAAGAAGATATCCAGATGGCCATGAGATACCACCTCACACCTGTCAGAATGGCTAAAATTAACAACTCAGGAAACAACAGATGCTGGCGAGGCTGTGGAGATATAGGAACCCTCCTTGCACTGTTGGTGGGAATGCAAACTGGTGCAGCCACTCTGGAACACAGTGCAGAGGATCCTCAAAAAATTAAAAATAGAACTACCCTAAAACTCAGCAATACACTGCTAGGAATTTATCCAAGGGATACAGGAGTGCTGATGCATAGGGGCTCATGTACCCCAATGTTCATAGCAGTACTTTCAACAGTAGCCAAATCATGGAAAGAGACTAAATCTCCATCAACTGATTAATGAATAAAGAAGATGTGGTTTATATATACAATGGAATACTACATGGCAATGAGAAAGAATGAAATCCTGACATTTGCAGCAATGTGGATGTAACTAGAGGGTATTATGTTAAGTTAAATAAGTCAGTCAGAAAAAGACAGATACCATATATTTCCATTCATATGTGGAACTTGAGAAACTTAACAGAAGACCATGGAGGAAGGGAAGGGGAGAAAATAGTTACAGAGAGGGAGGGAGGCAAGCCATAAAAGATTCTCAAATACAGAGAACAAACTGAGGGTGGATGCAGGGGTGGGGGAGGGGGGAAATGGGTGATGGGCATTGAGAAGGGCACTTGTTGGGATGAGCTCTGAGTGTTGTATGTAAGCGATGAATCACAGAAATCTACCCCCCAAACCTAGAGCACACTGCATGCACTGTATGTTAGTCAACTTGACAATAAATTATATTTTAAAAAAAGAAATAAAAAAAGAAAGAAGTTATCTGCTTATGTCACTTCCCAGTGTAACCCCCTGAGATATAGCTTCACCTTGCTCACAGGCAAGAGATGAAAGTCAGTTGGGATGGTCCAGCAAATGTGGGGAAGCCAAATAGGTGGCTGGTACAGATTAATTTGTCTTCTGTGAACGAATATGCAGGATGCTACTAGCTGGTACATGCTTCTGAGAAAATGGCAAGCCCGGAGGGGTGTTTGGTGTGTCTGTGTCTCTCTACCAAGTGTTTTCTTTGATATGTAAATTCTTACAGGACAAGGCAATCAGCCAAATTCCTTGAGCAGATTTTCGTAAAGTTTTGTGATTTCTTTGAGCTACAGTTACATAGAACTGTTTTAAAACACGCTTCCCCCCCACTCTCCCTTGCATAAAATATAGAAAAAGAAAATTGTCAGCCCTTTTATGCAGCTTGGTTCTGATTCAACAGTTCAAAATGTCCTTATTTCAAACTGGCCTGAAGGCAATCTGGCTAAAATCAAGACTTTGGGGAAACAAGTGACATGACACTAAACAAATTCTGAAGCTCACTGTTTATCTTTTTTCCATTTTGGATCCCATATGTGTACTTCTTTCTAGACTGTCTAGAATCAAGTTGATTTTTTTTTTTTTTTTTTGCCTGCAAGGATATTCTGTAAGCATGGTGCTTGCTGACAATGGCCACCCCGGGAGAGCAAGGGGGCACACCGACAGGAGACAGGGCTGTGTTGAGTCAGCATCATGGGGCTCATTAACCCAAGCTCTTCAACACAGCTGGAGGTGAGAGTTGAACTTTACACAGAAAACCTCCTACATTTCCAGGTGTTGAGAAAAATAAATCAGACTCCATTTTTAGAAATTAAAATAAAAAGACATTTCTTAGGGGCGCCTGGGTGGCTTAGTCGGTTAAGCGTCCGACTTTCGCTTGGGTCATGATCTCGCAGTTCGTGGGTTCGAGCCCCGCGTCGGGCTCTGTGCTGACTGCCAGCTCAGAGCCTGGAGCCTGTTTCAGCCTGTGACTCCCTCTCTCTCTGACCCTCCCCTGCTCACGCTGTCTCTCTCTCTCTCTCCTCAAAATAAATAAAACATTAAAAAAAAATTAAAAAAAAAAAAAAGACATTTCTTAATAAAAAGAAAATAAAAACAATCTTCTCTCTTTATCCTATGTCCGTAGATGGAAATGGAATGGTAGGGGTAGGAGAGACTTATTCATTCCAAACAAAGATCACCCTTGGGAAGATATCTTATGTGGCTCATATACATGCAAATAGATTTTTTTAAACCAGAGGATGTGACATATATTCATGGGATGGAATTTTTTCTTAACTGAAACTATCTGGAAAAATATAACTGATTTTTTATTAGTTATATTAGTGGCAATATATTAGGGGCAATGTTGTTCAGGTTCTCTCAGAGGCAGGCCCTGAGACCAGGATTTGAACACACATGATTAATTTGCCAGGTGAGGCCAGGAGACCCTGGGAGGGGAATGGGGAAGTGAGACAAGAAAGGAAGCACAGAAAGTTCTCAAGCCACTAGGAGGCAGCATAGAGCAAGCCAGCCTTGGCGTTCAGGCCAGTTGAGGGGCAAAGACTGTGAGGATATTTATTACCCAGGAGCTGCCCATGCACACCGGTTGAAGTATGCCTCCAGGAGTCTATCTTCCTGGTACTTCTGGGGCTCACCCTGGAAGAAAGCTAAGAGTCAAGTGGGTCCTTGCAGTCAGGAACAAAAATCCCATAGGTTTTGTCACAGACCGTGGCAGGCATTTTGCTAAGTGAAGGTAAATGCCAGGGGTATAGGCAAAGTGCCCATCATGGTGCTACACGTGGTTACAACACACATAATACATGCAAATCATTGACCAGGTAACAGGACTGAGCTTCATGAGGCTTTTCCTTTCCCCTCACTCACCTGGATGCTTTATTTTTTATTTTTATGTATTTATTGTGAGAGAGAGGGAGACTAGGAGCAGAGGAAGGGCAGAAAGAGAGGGTGGGAGGGAGAATCCCAAGCGGGCTCCACACTATCAGCACAGAGACGGACGAAGGGTTGGGTCTCACAAATGGGGAGATCATGACCTGAACTGAAGTCAAGAGTCCAACGCTCAATGGTCTGAACCTTGCAGATGCCCCAGGAAATATTTTATTTTTAACCTATAACCAGCAGCTTGACCATGCTTGGCGCTCAGGAGTTCAAACCAATTGCCCAATAAATGAATGGATGAAGAACTGACTTCCGTAATAAACTGAGAATACTTGACTTTGTTTCCCCTGTTCTTCCTTTGTTTCCCATGTACATCTCAGGGGTAATACCGTGCCTCACTCCAGACTTGCCCAAGTGCTATCACAGGATTTCAAAGCTCCGGATGAGCAGTACCTGCTCATCCTATAATGGTTGTGGACATCAGCCAATGACACAGAGGCAGAAGGCCGAGTCTTCCTTTTCCAGAATGTTGGGAAACCTGGTGAAACAATGGGATCTAACAGTGGTATCCTTGGACCAAGACTGATTAGTGTTTCTCCCAATAAAGTTCAAGGCAATTTATGCTCAGTGTTTATGGGGATAGACCTGCAACACGCAGAACTGCTCTTCAGTGATGACATTCTGATCTCGTACAGACCTTTACTGGGAACCAGTAATGTGTCAAGCAGTGTCCCAGGTGCCTGCACATGGATTACAGTATTAACCCGTGACGGTGCGCTGGGATTTCTGTGAAAGAGAGAGAGCACCATTCTCAGGGTCTCCCAGTGCTGGCTGGCTGTTTGGAGGGGGTAATGGAGGCAGTGAGCTCAACGGTGTCTGAAGATGGGCAATTGCACACACACTTTGTTTAGCACAGACTTTCGTTGTTGTTGTTTTAATCGATGCCATTGGGCAGGGCAGGACCACTCCAGTTTGCCCCATTTCTCCACACCGCACAGTGGGCGGGGCCCAGCACTTGACTTACAGAGGCTCTGGCCTGGCCTTGGGAAAACTTGGGTGTGCGCCCTTTGACACAGTATATGTCCACAGAGATCCAGGGAAGAATGGGTATTGTTTTGACTGGCTTTCTCTATCACCGCGAACATCCTCTTTCTCTGCTGAGAGTAAAGATGGGCGTAACCATCGCAGGATGAGTGGTAAAAAAGGGCAACGTGGTTGGGGAAAGGACCCTCAATCTCATCAAACTAGCCTGAGGACCGACCTGTATACAGTATAGTCCCAGCTTTCATACTTCTCCTATGTCTGGTGACTTCCTTCGCCCAGCACCTCCCCATAAACCTTACCCCTGGATGTGCCTTTCAATCCCTTTCACTCCAGAAACTCTCCCGTTTTCTCTGTCTTGAAATTTAAAACCCAATCTTCAGTCTGCCCCCCCCCCCACACACTGTTCCTCACCCCTAGCAGGAGGTTTGCAATCACAGCAGGAGTGCAGGAGGGGCCTTTGTTTCTTGAATTCAGCCAAGCTAGAGGGGAGAAGTCAGCTCTGGCCCTCTTTGTATTGCAGAGTTAGGAATGGGATACGGAATGGGATACTTAAGGGACTTCCTGCCTCAGGGATGGGGGAAAGGGGCCCAGGGAGAAGACCAGAGCTTGTACCTTCATGTTAGGATCTCTACATCTAACTAAAATATAACTGGGTGATGCTGAGAAGTTTTTTATAGAGAGCTGATGGGTAGAGGCATGGAGAAGATCAACTGTATATATATATATATATATATATATATTTTAACCTGTTTTTAATGGAGTTGAATGCAAAGAAGGGTAAACGACTAATTTAGGGGGTAAGGAGTTATTTGATGAAAATATTTTGTAAGCATCACCTGAAAGTAACAGAAATCTGTGGTGATTAGATTCTAAGTGTGGGAGGGTGTTATACATGCCTTCACAATAGGGAAGAATTTACTCAACATTTGGAACTTTCTAACCAGCTTGAGCTCATCCAAAAATCTGCTAGAACAGCATTTCCTTTGGAGGGACACATCAATGCCTGGATGGTATCATTAGGAGAGGGAGGTATTGAAACTCAGTCCCCTAAGGACCTGTAAAACTACCCCGCATAATTGGGGAAGTAATCCAAGAGGCACACACCGGTGCCTGAACAAATTACCCAGAAATTGACTGTCTTTAGTGCAAACTAATTTAATCTGCTCAGAATTTAGACTTCTTGGCAGAGCTGCCCTTCCCCAGAGGAGAAAAAGTGAGAGAATTAAACAGCCGTTTCCCCCAGGTTCGCTAGCCTCCCCCACACCAGGAAAAAGTCTACAGGCTGATCATCAGAAACAAAGGGATTCGTTTTACATATTTGGCAAGAGCGCAGCGTCTGCCTTGGGTCCCATAAAGCAGCCTTTGAGGCCACCGGATTTGTACGGTGATGGTTACTGCAGAGGAAAATGACAACCGGCTGCAGGCAGCCGCCCACGTTTGCCGAGCCAAGGGGTTGTCCCTGAGGCACTCACTCGTTATACTCCTCCAGATGTCTGCCAGCTCTGGGTCCCCCACGAATCTGTGTACACAGCCACCCGAAGCGAGGGGGACCCCGGTGCTGCTTGCTGCCCCTCCAAGGTAACGTCTGCTTTTGTTTTCTTTATGCGCAGAATACGCTCAGGATTAACATTATGCTTTTTCATATTCTTTCTGAAACTGACACAAAATCACAAAGTGGCTGAAGGCTGTGAGCTGGATCGTGGAAGTTGATGACAGAAAACTCAGTGACCCCAGAAGGTGTAGAAACTCAGTAACAGCAGGTGAAAAGCTGATAAGCTAGAGTTAAACACACAGTTGTTTCAGAGAACATCTGCCTCTCTTACTTGCTTTCAAAAGAAAAACTCTAAACCAGTGTTGGCTCCTTGAAGATGCACAGTTGCTTTTGGATTTTGTGAGTGTGTGTGTGTGTGTGTGTGTGTGGCAAAAAAAAAAAACACAGCAAAATTTACCACCGTAGCCATTTTTAAATGCACAGTTCAGCAGTGTTAAGCCTATTTACATTGCCGTGAAACAGATTTCCAGAACTTTTTCATCTTGTAAAACTGAAACTCTGTAACCATTTCACAAGAACTTCCCCCTTACCCACTACCTATTGTCACCCCCCATTCTACCTTATGTCTCTAAGATTTAACTATTCTAGGTACTTGTAGAATCAAAAAGTAGATGTCTTTTTGAGTGTGGTTTATTTCACTTAGCATAATGTTTTCAAGGATCCAGGTTGTAGCACGTGACAGAATTTCCTTTCTTTTCAACGCTGAATAATATTCCATTGTATGTATATGCCACATTTTGTTTATCCATTCATATGTTGAAGGACATTTAGGTTGCTTCTATTGCTTTGCTGTTGTGAATAGTGTTGCTAAAAATATCGGGTGCACCAGTCTCTCTTTCAGACTTTGCATTCAAGTACTGTATATATACCCACATTTGAAATTGCTGGATCAAATGGCATTTCTATTTTTAATTTTTTGGAGGACACTGCAAACTGTTTTCCATAGCATTTGCACTACTCTATAATCTTACCTACAGTGCGTGTACAGGAGTCCCAATTTCTCCACATCCTCATCAACACTTACTATTTTCTGTTGTTGTTTTTTTTTAACAGTATCTATCCTAATGGGTATGAGGTGCTTTTCACTGTGGCTTTGATTTGCAGTTCTCTGAGGATTAGTGATGTTGAGCATCTTTTCATGTGCTTATTAGCCATTTGCATATCATCTTTGGAGATATGTCTATTCAAGTCCTTTGCCCATATTTTAACTGGGTCAATTTTTAGATGTTGAATTATAGGAGTTCCTTATATATTCTGGATATTAACCCCTTATCAGGTATATAGTTTACAAATCTTTTCTCTCATTGCCTTTTCACTCTGTTGACTATGTCTTTCGATGAACAAAAGTTAAGTTATATGTCATTCCATTCGTCAATGTTTGCTTTTGCTGCTTGTGCTTTTAGTGTCATATCCAAGAAATCATTGTTAAATCCAAGGTCATGAAGCTTTCTCTTATGTTTTATTTTAGGAGTTTTAGGTGGGGACTTAAATTTGGGTCTGTGATTTATTTTGAGTTAATTTCTATATATGGTATAAGACAAGAATCCACATTCCTACTTTTGCTTTTGGATGTCTAGTTTTCCCAATACCATTTGTTCAAGAGACTGTCCTTTCCTCATTGAGTAGTCTTAACACCCTATCAAAGATCATTTAATCATATATGAGAGGGTTTATTTATGAACTTTCTATTCTATTCTACTGGTCTATTTGTCCGTCTTTATGTCAGTGCCACATTGTGTGGATTGCTGCAGATTTGTAGTAAGTTTTGAAATAAGGAAGTATGGACCTCTGTGCTGTTTTTGGTTGGGGGTTGTGTGTGATATTATTGGAGTCTGAATCTTAAACTTCCTGAGGAAAGCATCCAGGCTTCAAAGTTCTCACCAACTCAAGGAATTAATATGGAGGAGAAATAAGGGGACCAGGATTTCCCTGGTCCCTCAGATACAGCTGTATTAAGATCAGAACACTTGGAACACCCAGGAAATCAATCTTCAGTGACAGGAAAACCTCTACAGGTGGAGGGAGACAGCGTGGCGGGACAGCGTGCATGCTTGTGAATTGGCGGAGATAAAACAATGTAGGTACAGAGGGGAGGGAACCCCTTCTGTGGAGAGACCAAAGAGAGAGAAAGAGAGGCTTCTAGAAGTGTTAGGAAAAGAGAAAAGCCTCTCTGGATCACGGACTGGGGAATGGGAAATACGGAGCGTGCCAGTTTCTACTTTGCAAACAGACTTAGGAACTGAAGGTCTGAGTTTTCAAAAATGCACGACTTTCTCCAGACCCAAGCCCATGCCGCATACATGCACCTGGGGGGCGGGGGGAGCGGGCATCCTGGGGAGGGGTAGCAATCTCAGGGGTGCACTTGGATAGAATAGTCCTCTCCCTGGAGTATTGTGGGAAAAGGGTTTATTGCCCTCCTGCAAAAAAAGACCTTCAGGTGCCAGCCAAAGGCCCTTTATGGGCAGGGCAGAGTGGCGCTACCCCCGAACAGAATCCACACAGTGCAAGGCCCCTTAAGACATAGGGTTTTGAATCCCAGCCGAGAGCCTGAGAGGCGTGGGACACTGTGGAGCAGGACAAGCCCACTGCCCACCCCTACTCTGTGAGGGTTGCCTGAATAGAGAGATTGGAGACCCCAGTCTGGGGAGGAGAGATTGGAGTGTCGCCATTTTTCTTCCCATCCCCAACACGTGGGACTTCAGATAACAGGATAGTGGCCCGAAGCGGAGGCTGGTCCTGTTTACACCAAACTATGCCCCTCTGTACCTGGTAACTGCTTATCTATTAGAGAGGGACTGACACTGAACGAAACAGATGGCCTCACCCCAAGACCAGCACAGTCACCTGGTCCCAGGCACCAACAGACGACTGTCCTGAGGTTTTGTGTTAGTTTGTCTCTTTTTTTTTTCCCTCTCTCTCTTTTCTTTATACACCTAAAGGAACTAGAAAGTCAGCAGCAAAGAAAGCCCAAAGCCAGCAGAAGAGAAATAATAAAGAATAGCACAGAAATAAACAGTATAGAACCCCAAAAATCAGTAGAGCAGATCAATGAGTCTAAGAGCTGGTTTGTTGAAAAAATAAACAAAATTGATAAACCCCTAGCCAAATTTCTCAAAAAGAAAAGAGAGGACACAAATAGATAAAATCATGAATGAATGAGGAGAAATAAGGAAATGTGAGTTCTCCAGAATTGTTCTTCATTTGCAAAATTCATTTGACTATTCAAGGTCCTTTGAGGTTTCATATGGATTTTAGGCTGAAGTTTTCTGTTTCTTAAAAAAATACTGTTAGAACTTTGAGTGGGGTTGTACTGAATTTATATCACTTTGGGTATTAAAAGCATCTTAACAATATTACTCTTCCAATCCATGAGAATGAAATAACTTTTCATTTGTGCCTTTTTAAACTTTTTTCAGAGATATTTTATAGTTTTCAATGTATAAGTCTTTCACCACTTTGGTTAGGTCTCTACCTAAATATTTTATTCTTTCTAATGTTATTATACATGGAATCATTCTCCTTATTTTCTTTTTGGATTGTTCATTGTTAGCATGTAGAAACACAACTAAGTTTTGTGTGTTGATTTTGTATCCTACAACTTTGCTGTACTTGTTTGTTAGCTCTAATGTTTTTTCTGGAATATTTAGGTTTTCTACATGTAAGATCATGTCATCTGCAAACAGATAATTTTACTTCTTTTTCAGCTTGGATGCCTTTTATTTATTTTTCTTGCCTAATTGCTCTGGCTAGGACTTCCAGTACTATGTTGAATAGAAGTAGAAGTGGTGAGTCTGGCATCCATGCCTTGCTTCTGATATTAGAGAAATAGCTTTCAGTCTTTCACCATTGAGTATGATGTTACCTGTGGCCTTTATTATGTTGAGGTAATTGTCTTCTAATTGTAGTTTGTTAGTGTTTTTGAAATACATGGAAAGATGTTGAATCTTGTCAAATGTTTTTTCTTTTTCTTTTGTTTTAATGTTTTATTTATTTTTGAGAGAGAGAGAGAGAGAGAGACAGCATGAGCAAGGGAGGGTCAGAGAGAGAGGGAGACATAGAATCTGAAGACAGGCTCCAGGCTCTGAACTAGTGTCAGCACAGAGCCCGACGCAGGGCTTGAACCCACGAACCGTGAGATCATGATCTGAGCCGAAGTCAGAGGCTTAACTTACTGAGCCACCCAGGCACCCTTGTCAAATGCTTTTTCTGCATCAGTTGTAATGATCATGTAAGGTTTTTTTCTTCATTTTGTTAATGTGGTGAATTACATTGTTTGATTTTCATATGTTGAACCATCCTTGCCTTCCAGGAATAAATCCCAGTTGGTCATGGTGTATAATCCTTTTAATATGCTATTAAATTGGCCTTACTAGTATTTTGCTGAGGATTTTTGCATCAGTGTCATTGGGGATATTGGTCCATAGTTCTCTTTTCTTGTAGCTTTTTTGTCTAACTTTGGTATTGAGACAATGCTGCCTTAAATAATGAACTTGGAAGTGTTCCCTTCTCTTCAGTTTTTAAGAGTTTCAGGAGGGTTAATGTTAATTATTTAGATGTTTGGTAGGACTCCCCAGTGAAGCCATCCGATCCTGGGGTTTTTCTTTGTTGAAAAGGTTTTGATTACTGATTCAATCTCCTTACTATTTATTGGTCTGTTCAGACTTTCTATTTCTTCCTGATTCACTCTTGGTTGAGTGCTTATTTCTTTGCATTTATTCATTTCTTCTAGGTTATCAAATTTCCTCTGTTTTCATTACATTCCATAAGTTTTGGTATTTTTTTGTTTTTGTTCTCAAAGTATATTCTATTTTCCCTTGTAACTTCTTTAATCCACAAAGAGTGTGTTACTTTATTTCCACATATTTGTGGATTTTAAGTTTTCCTCATACTACAGATTTCTAGTTTCATTCCATTGTGATCAGAAAAGATAGTTTATGTGATTTTAATCTTCTTGAATTTGATAAATTTATTTTGTGACCTCACATGTAGGCTATCCTGAAGAATGTTCCCAGTGCACTTGAGGAGAGTGTATATTCTAATGCTTTTGGTTGGTGTTTTGTGTATGTCTGGTTTGTCAAATTGATCTAGAGTTGTTCAAGTGCTATAGTATTCATCTTCTATCTCATTATTCTATCCATTATTGAAAGGGGCAGGGAGGCTATAGTCTTCTACTGTTACTGTGTTTCTGCTTTTCTCCTTCAATTCCACCAGTGTTTGCTTCATATATTTAGGGATTCTGAGATTTGATGTATAAGTATTTAAATTATTATGTCATCTTAGTGAGTTGACTCTTTTATCATTATATAAGAGTTCATCACTTAAAGTCTATTTTGTATGATAGTTGTATAGCCATTCCTACTCTTTTTTGGTTACCACTTGCATGGAATATCTTTTTCCATCCTTTCACTTTCAGTCTATGTGTGTCTTTAAATTTAAAATGAAAATCTTATAGGCCATATATAGTTTTTTTAATCCATTCATCCAATCTATGTTTTTTGATTGAGGAGTTTAATCTATTTAAATTTAAGGTAATTACCAATGGGAAAAGACTTTTTTCCATTTTGTTGTTTTCTATGTTATTTGTAGCTCTTTCATCCCCTATTTTCTCTTGTAATGCCTTCCGTTGTGTTTCAGGTTTTTTTTTCTTTTTTTTGCAGTGACATACCTTTATTCTTTTTTCATTTCTCTTGTGTATATTCTATAGATATTTTCTTTGTGATTACCATTGCAGTAACATAAAATATCCTAAAGTTATAGCATTCTCCTTTTTTAAAAATTTATAGCATTCTATTTTAAACTGATATCAACTTAATTTCAACCACAGACAAAAACTCCACCATTTTAAACCTCTACCTCCCCACATTTTATATTATTTACATTACAAATTACAACTGTATATATTGTATACACATTTACACAGATTTATAGGTTTTTATATTTATGTTTTTAAATGCTTATTTTTGAGAACAGAGAGATAGCATGAGTGGTAAAGGGGCAGAGACAGAGAGGGAGAGACAGAATCCCAAGTAAGCTCCATGCTGCCAGCACAAAGTCTGATGCAGGACTCAGTCTCATGAACTGTGAGATTATGACCTGAGCCCAAATCAAGAGTCAGATGCTCAAGTGACTGAGCCACTCAGTGCCCCCAGACTTACAGGGTTGTTGTTGTTTTTTTTTTACTGTCTTTTAAATTCTATCACCTTGTTTTTCAGCTTCAAGGACTCCTTTAACATTACTTAAAAAGTAGATTTATTAGTAATAAATTCTCCCAGGTTTTGTTTATTTAGGGATGTCTTAATTTCTTTTTCATTTTCAAAAGACAGTTTTGTTGGATACAGTATTATTTTTAACAGTTTTTTTTCCCCCTTCAGTACTTTGAATATATTACCCCACTCCCTTTTGACCTGCAAGTGTTCTCCTATGAAATCCTGACAGACTTGGAGAGCTTCCCTTATATGTAACAAATTGCTTTTCTCTTGCTGCTTTTAAGATCCTCTCTATGTCTTTAACTTTAGACATTTTGATTTTAATGTGTCCCCGTGTGGTTCTCTTTGATTTTAGTTATACTTTTTGAGTTAGTTTGATTTTTTGAGCTTCTTAAATTTCTATGTCCTAGTTTGATATTTTGAGTTTACTGAATTTATAGGTCCATTTCTTTTCTTGGCTTTGATTTTGGCGATTATAACTTTAAGTAAGCTCTCCTTTCCTTTCTCTCTCTTCCCTTTTTGGGATTCCCATAATGTGCATGCCTGGTCAGCTTGGAAAACAGGGAGAAGGCCAGTGTAATCAGAAATGGTAGAGCAGAAGGAGAGTAGTGATCAGTGAGGTTGGGATAGGGGGCTGATTGAGTGGGGCCTCATAGGCCCTTGTAAAGATGTTGACTTTAACCTTGAATAACATAAGAACTTGATGGAAGATTTTAAGCAAAAGAATGAGATGATTTGGCTGTTTCATTGAGAACAGCTTGTGTCAGGAAAAGAAGGGATAGTGGTTGAGTACAGAAGCAAGGAGTCCAGTTAGGAGACTAGTCCAATGATACAGGGGAGAGGGAAGATGACTTGGAGCAATGGAAGGGTAAGAGGAGGTGTTTCTAACAGTGAACTAAGGCATCCATTGCTACTGGTTGGCCAAGCAAATAAGGGCTTAGAATTTGCCATTGAATTTGGAAATATGTTCATATGTGATGACTTTGACTATAGTCATTTTGCTGGAGTGGAGATCTCAAAAAGCTGAGGGAAAGACAGTCAAGATAGACTAGAAGGAGAGAATGGGTAAAGATGAACGTAGTGTTTTAGGACATTTGCCTTAAAGGGAAAAAAAGAATTGGGGCAGTATCCAGGGTGATTAGTGGGTTCAGGAGAGATTTTGTTTTAAAATGAGATGGGGTGTCTGGGTAGCTCAGTCGGTTAAGTGTCCGACTTCAGCTCAAGTCATGATCTCACGGTTCGTGGGTTCGCGTCAGGCTCTGTGCTGACAGCTAAGCTAGCTCAGAGCCTGGAGCCTGCTTCAGATTCTGTGTCTCCCTCTCTCTCTGACCTTTCCTGCTCATGCTGTCTCTCTTTCTCTCTCAGAAATAAATAAAACATTTAAAAAATTTTAAATGAGATAATTCTACATTTATAATAACGCAAAGACTTGGTAGAGAGAAAACAACTGATGATCAAGGGATTTTATATCAAGGAAAAGATTTTCCCAAATAATACCAACCTTTATGGCATGCCATGAAACCCATTCAGATATTTTCCATTTCTTTCCAATCTGTTCTCTTCTATTCCATTCAGTGCTGTTCATGCCATTTGAAATTGATTTCACAACTTGAGATTTGAACAAGTACTGTATCCCACCGTACTGCCTACTGTAAGTTTCTTCTTGCTAAGAACTATCTTTCTGTGACAATACTTACACAGGGGAAGGCTTTGCTCAGAAAAGTCAGGCTAAGACACTTTACAGACTTGAGAAACTCACAAATATTTTAATGGGACATCAAGAAATTCAGTAACCTAATTATTACTCAAGTAGACTTTTCATTTAATTAAAGTGCTAACATCGCCTCCATTGAGTCTATTGGTCCAACGTCAGCGACATATACAGCTACTGGCCAATGTGAAAGAACAGGGAAATAAGAATTGATGAAATATTCATCTGTCTTGTAATAGTGTGTGTTTTGTGCAGCCTTGATATTTGCTTTCACCCTCCTAATATGAATCTTAGGCATTTTAACACACTGAATAGACAGTTTAAATTAAGTGGTTGGGTAAAGCTTCTTTTCTAAGGACAGGCAATTCTCTTAATTTCATGTGTGAGGATGCTACATTAATTATTCCTAACAGTATAACAATGAAGAGTAATGCCCAAATGAGAATAAAACAGGTACATTAACAATTAAAAGCATTTTTTATATCGTGCTCATGTATACACACACACATACGCACACACACCCCAACCAAGTTATTTTATAACTGAAGCCTCAACACATATTCACTAAGTGAATGAATGAATGAGGAAATTACTGGATAAAGAATCAAATGGATGAGTGAATGAATGAAGTTTCAGCTTAGGTTTTCTTTCTCCTCACCCACCCACCCCCGCACCAAATCTATTTAGAAAAAATGACTCTTACCAATCTCAAATGGGGGTGTGATGTGAATATATACCATAAAAATTACTATGAACTTAACAAAAAAGAATAAGGTGTTTTTAGAATGATAATGTAACTGTGCTACCTTCCCACTTGGTCCCAAACCATCCAGAAAGGTTGGCTTGTGATAAGAGCACTGTGCATGAATTCTTATCTTACAGAAGAAATAAAGCATTCTTATTTAAATGGAGTTGAAAGTGAAAATGCAAAGGTGTTAAACTTGAGTTAACTGGGCTATTCAAATTCACATCAACACTTTCAACTTTGCTCACATCCCTCCTTATGTTGAGACATCGAGATGATACATCCTCAAAACAGAAAACCAAGTACACAAATAAGCACCACAACAGGTTTGACTTCCTGCGAAAACATAAAGGTGCTAACTAAGGGCTGAGGTGCAGAGTGGGCTTCCTTCCCGGGTTTAAGGAGGGTTTGGATTGATGCCACACGCCCACCACCAGTTGAGCACCTTGAGTTAATTTTCCAAGGAGTGATGATGTATTTGTGATAGCCTGATTTGCCCAGTTTCACTTGGGACAAAAAACATGGAATTGTGATGTGGCTGGCTAGAGAAAAGGAGCCCAGCCTACAGATATGGGGTCAAGGAAAACAAAAGAACCAAAGTAGGTTCAAATGCACTACATAAGCTCCTTGAGCACCAACCTGTCGTCAGTAAAGCTAATCTAATTACTTCTTCACAGAAAGAAACAGTAGCTGGGGTGAAGGCCAAATCTTGCAGACTGGAATGCAAGGTGGGAAAGCAGGAAAAGGAGGGGTTCTGGTTGGAGACAACCATTAACTGACTTTAATGACCCAAGTAACAACTTTCCAGTCAGCAAAGAGTTAGATAGTGAGCAATGACACATGAAGTCATAAAACCACTGTGATGTCGATGCCAGTGCTAATGGAACGAAAGATTGCCACTCTGTGCTTTGCACTGTCCTGTAGGCAAAGTTTGATGGCCCCATTTGGGAGAGCTCCTTTCCAAGGCAGAGATGCAGCGGGCTCTAAAGCGAACCAATGAGACATAAATTTTATTGATTTAGAATTTCTTTGGCTTTGTTTTATCTCGTGTCATATGACTTCAGAATATTTCACAAATACCTAGAACTTACATCATTGTCTAAACTGGTTCTCGAACTTCAGCCTGCATCAGAGTCACATGGAGAGCTTTTTAGAACAGATTGTGGACCCCAGATGCAGAGTTCCTCATTTGGAAACATATGTTCTTGGTGGGGTGGGGATGGGAGGGGAGGCACACTTTGAAGACGACTTGGCCTAATGCAATAATACAAAAGGAAGAGGGTCTTTTCTGGCTGACATGTTAAGTTGTCTTAAATCAATCTGTGGTTTGCTAAGTAAACCTCTATAACTAGTTCTTCAGAAGCAAGGATATATATGCATAGATATATAGTCTTTTTAAACAACAACAATAACAACTGAACTTGTAAGTGTTCAAACAGAAGAGCAGAGCCAGTAGATTTTAAATATGATGCAGTTGTGGACCTAGTTAAGCAAGTCTGATGTTTATAGGACAGGTGATCGAGAACAGAGTATTTATTTTGGGAGCACCTGAGTGGCTCAGTCGTTTAAGTGGCCAACTCTTGATATAGGCTCAGGTCATGATCTCACAGTTGTGAGACCAAGCCACGTGTCGAGTTTCTTGCTGAGTGTGGAGCCTGCTTGGGATTCTTATTCTTTCTTTCTCTCTCTCTCTTTCTGCCCCTCCCCCACTAGTGTGCACCCTCTTTCAAAATATATAAACTTTTAAAAACAAAAGAGTATTATGGACAGCTTGGAACCCCACAGGGAAAAAGTTGTTTGGGGTCCCTAAGCTTAAGGGAGTTGTTTGGGGTCCCTCAGCTCTCTTTTAAAGGGATCACTAGATTAGGGCAGGCCTGAGGGATAATATCCCTTTATTATTATTTTTCAAAATTTTTAAAATGTTTTATTTATTTTTGAGACAGAGACAAAGCATGAGTCAGGGAGGGTCAGGGAGAGCGGGAGACACAGAATCTGAAGGAGGCTCCAGCCTCTGAGCTGTCAGCACAGAGCCCGACGCGAAGCTTGAACTCGTGAACTGTGAGATAACGACCTGAGCCGAAGTTGGACGCTTAACCAACTGAGCCACCCAGGCGCTACTGATAATATCCCTTTAAAATAACTTTGTTTTTTTTTTTTAAATTTTATTTATGTAAGTGATCTCTACACCCCACATGGGGATGAAACTCACAACCCTGAGATCGAGAGTCAGATGCTCTTCCAACTGACCCAGTCTGGCACTTCATCCCTTTCACTAACTTAAAGTCAACTAATTGGGGATTTTAATCACATTTGCAAAACACCTTCACAGCAGCAACTAGATCAGTACTTGACTGTATAACAGAGACTGTAGTTCAACCTATCCAAGCTGATATATCCAAAACCTATCACATACCTCTGTACAGATCTGTCAGTTTGGCTTTTGAGGATGAAGAGTACCTTTGGAATAAAATTATTTTCTTTTCTTTGCTATAATCAGCAATGTAACCAACAGCTCCACATGGTTCATAAAGGTCAATAATCACTCCTAAATTGTATCTTTTCCTCAGCAACAGCAGTAGTCAGACATACACAAAGAAAGAGAGTGGAAATGGCATTGACCTTGTAGAAAGGTAGAACTTCATACATCCACCTCTATTACTTTTACAAGTGCGTCCTTGAACACGTTCCTTAAAGTTCTTCATCCTCACATTTCGGAGATGTAAACATGAAAGGTGCTGTCCACACTGTGAAGAGCGAGAGAGCCGCGGGAGCACGGAGACTTCTCGTGGCTTGCCGTCCACGGCGGTAACAGCAGGGCCGTTCTCCTTACCTCTGTGTGTGAGGACACCATCTTCAGAGTGTGACTCTGGGATTTAACCAAACCGCTAGTCTGCATTAGTGGTGTTTAGCCCTGGTCATATAAGAGAACTGCCTGAGAGCTTTGAAAAATATCCATGACAAGTCCCAGCCCAGACTAACAGTGAAAATCTTTCCAGGTCGGGTCCATGCATCCTGTCAGAGCGCTCCAAGTGATTCTCATGTAGAGTCAAGAATAAGACCCACTCAGGGTTCCTGGGCAATTCAGTTGGTTGAGCATCCAACTTCCACTCAGGTCATGATCTCGTGGTTTGTGAATTCGAGCCCTGCATTACAGAGCCTGCTTAGGACTCTCTCTCCCTCTCTCCCTCTCTCTCTCTGCTCCTTCCTGACTTGCACTCTCTCACTTTCAAAATAAATAAACTTTAAAAACGAAATAAGACCCACTCACTGAAGCTAGTTAGCACCTGCCCCCCACCCCCCTCTCACGTCCATTGTCTTGAACCTACAGCCTGGCTGTCCCTCGTTCCAAAAGCATTCTATTCACTGTTGAAATAGTCTTTCTTTTCTTAGTGATACTGATTTTTAAAATATCCTAACACAAGGGAAACAAAATCCAACTTGAAAACCTTAAGTTATCACTTCTTTCACCTCTTCATTTAAAACCAACACAGGTGACACCTTCCATGATTAAAACTCATGTCAGAAATACCTTTATTGTATAAAATCTGATGAAGCTAAACTTTATTTTTCAAATGATGATATTTACATTTTAAAGACAGAGCTTCTTTTAATGTGATTTTAAAATGGAATGTTTCATTTTGCATAAACATCTTTATTTTTGTATATGCCCATAAAAGATTATTTATATTTATATATATATTAATGGTGGTCTAGCAATCTGCATACACATGCACACACAGAGCGTGGGAGGTATAGACGGGTGGAGGATTCGTTGGAAATCGCATAATTAAAAATAGACATCAATCTATGTATTTTCACCAAGTGACGAACAGTGCTATACTATAGTGTGTCTTCCTGTCACTCATCCAGGTCTATTTATAAGTACATGACACAGTTTTATCATTTGGTTTTAGAAGGAGACAAAAGGAGAAATGATGAGAACAGCTGTATCAGGATTGTGGCTGGAAGCAAAGGGCAGAAGATATGATAAAAATGATAGAAGCAAGTACATTAGTTTGCCAGGACTCTCGTAACAAATTACTGTAAAGTGGGGGCTTACACAATCTTCCACTGTTGCCTCACAGTTCTGCAGGGCAGAAGTCCAAAATCAGGGGCGCCTGGGTGGCTTAGTCGGTTAAGCGTCCGACTTTCGCTTAGGTCATGATCTCGCGGTTCGTGGGTTCGAGCCCCGCGTCGGGCTCTGTGCTGACTGCCAGCTCAGAGCCTGGAGCCTGTTTCAGAGTCTGTGTCTCCCTCTCTCTCTGACCCTCCCCTGCTCATGCTCTCTCTCTCTCTCTCTCTCTCCTAGAAATAAATAAAAATATTAAAAAAAAAAAGAAGTCCAAAATCAATACGTTGGCAGGGCGATGCTTCCTCTGAAACCTCTTGGAGACAATCCTTCCTTGCCTCTTCCTGTTTTGGCGGCTCCAGGTGTTCCCATGGCTACACGATTCTAGGATCTGCCTTTGTCTCCCTGTGGCCCTCTCCTTTTACCCTTGTGTCTTCTGTCTCCTTTGAGGATACTTGTCACTGGATTTTGAGGCCACCTGCATAGCCTAGGATGACCTTATCTCAAGATACTTAACTTTATGACATCTGCCAAGAAGCTTTCTCCAAATAAGGTCACATTCCCAAGTTCCGAATGTCAGGATATTGACATACCTTTGTGCGGGCCACCATTCAACCCACTGCAAGTGAGAAGTTTATATGTCTCGAGTAATAAGAAGTCCCGGTTAGGACACCTTTCTCCTTCTCTCCTCTTGGCCACAGTGCAAAGAGTTTCATCTTTAGGCTTGGAAGCCTCATCACTGTGTGATGTTTGATGCACCTCAAGGCAACATATCCATGGTCCGGGCAGGAAGACTGAGGAAGGGCAAGATGTCCAAAGGAGGCAAGTAAACAGGACCTGTCCACTTCAGAAAATCTTTCCCGGAAGTCTTACCCAGTGACTCCAACTTGCATTTCATCCACTAGAACTGTATCCTATGGCTACCCCTGGCTATAGCTGGTCTGGGGAAGTGAACACTTATCTTCCCAGCCCCTGTAACAGAAGAATTGTGAATGGCTTGTGGGTGGTCAATCCTTAGCATCTTCTGCAACTATTTTTTTTATTTTTATTTTTTAAATGTTTTATTTATTTTTGAGAGAGAGAGATAGACAGTGTGAGCAGGGGAGGGTCAGAGAGAGAGGGACACACAGAATCCAAAGCAGGCTCCAGACTCTGAGCTGTCAGCACAGAGCCCGACGTGGGGCTCGAACCCACAAACCGTGAGAACATGACCTGAGCCAAAGTCGGATGCTCAACTGACTGAGCCCCCCAGACGCCCCATATTTTTTTTTTTTATTTTTAATGCTTATTTATTTTTCAGAGAGAGAGTGAGTTGGGGAGGGTCAGAGAGAGAGGGACACACAGAATCCAAAGCAGGCTCCAGACTCTGAGCTGTCAGCACAGAGCCCAAAGCAGGGCTCGAACTCACAAACTGTGAGATCATAACCTGAGCCAAAGTCAGATGTCCAACCAACCGAGCCACCCAAGCACCCCAAGTCTTTAGATTAAAGGGTACCAATAAAGTTGCCAGATTTGCAAGTAAAAATATAACACACCCAATTAAATTTGAATTTTGGAGAAACAATGAATGAGTTTTAAGTATAAATATGTCCCAAATATTGCATGGGATACTCCAATGTTAATCTGAAATTTGAATTTAAGTGAGTATCTTGTGTTTTACATGGCAACCCTAGGTAAGAATCTCTACCATGGGCCAGACTATTCACTATTGGTTAATCCCTCAGGGGTAAGATTACTATTTCTATCATTGTAAAAGATAAGTTTTAAAATTAAGATTGATGGGACACCTGGGTGGCTCAGTGGTTAAGCATCTGACTTGGACTCAGGTCATGATTTTGCGGTTCTTGAGTCTGAGCCCCACATCGGCTCTGTGCTGACAGCTCAAGATCCTGGAGCCTGCTTCAGATTCTGTGTCTCCCTCTCTCTCTGCCCCTCCCCTACTCTCTCTCTCTCTCTTTCTCCAAAATAAATAAACATTAAAAAAAATTAAGTTAAGATTAATGACACAATTTATAGGAACCATGATTTGAGAGGAAGAAGGAACTGGTCACTTTAATACAGGAATATTTATAATTCAGAAATATTCCTTTTAAACATTAGCCTTGTCTCTTTTTAAAATGTTTATTTATTTATTTTTGAGAAAGAGAGAGAGATGCAGAGAGAGAGGGAGAAAGAGAATCCCAAGCAGGCTCCGCACCATCAGCACAGAGCCTGACATGGGGCTCAAACTCAAGGATCATGAGATCATGACCTGAGCTGAGATTGAGTTGGACGCTTAACCAACTGAGCCACCCAGATGTCCCTAGCCTTGTCTACTGAGGGACAATCCACACCCTAGCTAAGCAAGTTTATTCTATGAAGAAGATTATCTGTTCACCCATATCTATTTAAATATTCTCAGGCTATGATTAAGGTATGGGCTATTAGGTTTCTAGATGGTGAGTCTAACTTGTGGACCCTAAAGGCTCTACGAATACACTGTTATAATTCATCTGTTCCAATTTTTCAACATTTAAAAAATCTTCTTTTGGGAATAAAGGTCCAAACTTCAGGATAAATAATTGTACAGAATCCAGTGCAAGCCCATTGTCACTGTTGTCATTCTTCGTTTTGGGACATGTTTTATCTAAAATACATTATTGGCATTTGTGCTGCTCTGCTACTAACGAATGACTTTTACCCTGGCAGGGAAAAACCTCTGGAAAGAAGTGGGAGCTAATTTTATCTGCTGTGGGGTCATTTAACAAATGAGCCTCTCCTCACCCTCCACCCTCATGGGCTTTCACAGAAAGAAGTGAGAAAAATGGGACAATCAATATTACTGCAAAGAAAAAAAAATATATATATATAACATTAGACAAGACTATTGTCTCACTAATTTGTGTGTTACATTAGGAGAAAGGAGAAATAACTCCTTCTCCTTGATTTTAGAAAGTGTGTAATTGAGGCCAAAGTTTATCATGAAATTGGTTTTTAAAAAATGCACCTCAAATAAAGCCTTGCCTTGAGAATGAACATGGACAATGGTCAATGTCAAGTCAGTGCACAGTTAGAGGTCAGCAAGTGGGGACAAAATTGGATAAGAAAATTAGAAACTTAATGTGCAGATGTCAAATGTTCTAAAGGTAAAAATCACTTCTATTTGAAATTCTTGAACCACAAAACTGACACTGATTGGAATAGATTTCTGCATCTGCTTTAAAATCCATATAGGGGCACCTGGGTGGCTCACTTGGTTAAGTGCCCGACTTCAGCTCAAGTCACGATCTCACGGTCCATGAGTTCAAGCCCACATCAGGCTCTGTGCTGACAGCTCAGAGCCTGGAGCCTGCTTCAGATTCTGTGTCTCCCTTTCTCCCTGCCCCTCCCCTGCTCATGCTCTGTCTCTCTGTCTCTCAAAAATAAATAAAAGTTAAAATTTTTTAATACATATAAATTCCAGAGACAATTCCAAGAGTACACACTTCTACTTTCCCAATAACTTCCTGTATTCTTATTAAATTTGCATGTCACTCCTACCCGTTTGACTCCCAAGTCCCTCTCTCCATGGATTTGTGGACATTGACACCCTGTGACAATAAGAGCTCTATATGCGCTTGGAAAAGCTTTAACGTGATAATGGCAGAGTGGAAAATCCATCTGTCATTGCTGCTGGCCACGCGTCCCATGTTTGCCTACTACAGGGCACTTGCCTTCTTTCCCACTGCAGTGCCTATGAACTTGAGATTTTTCCACCATAAGAAAAAATTGAATAAAGAACTTCAAATAAAATTAGTCTACAATAGATATATATAGCTTTCAAACATAATTCACAGAGAATATTATTGACTTCAAGAGGGAGCATAGTTTTTTGTGTTCTTGGCTATAATAGTTTGTCAGGGATTATAGTCACATGAGTCTTCAATATCATTTCCTTTCTGAAAACATAATGCTGACAACTAACTAGCAGGGACTGGTCAACTAGAAGACCACTGAGTGTGTCACATCTAAGGAAAACTCATTAATCTTGTGGTTTTAAAATTCTCTCTTACATCGTGGGTAGAAAAAGATTTTTGGTCCGAGATATTTTCTTCCTCCTCTTGTACCAGTCTAATTTTTTGGAAAGGGCAAAAATGGACGAAACTCAGGCAGCCAGCTGGGAAGTTGGCTTTAGAAAATGCTCTTAGCTCTATGGCAACAACGAACAGAACATGAAGGCAGAAATAGTGAGTGCTGTGACTTTCATCACTGATTTTCTTGCTTTGTGAGGGGCCCTAGCTTCTGTCAGGGCTCAGGAGTATCAGGCACAAGGAATGGCCAGAAGTGGGCCCCTTATCTCTTTTGCTTTGGGCTGTGGTTCTTTTTAAAGAAGAGAAAATGGTAGAATCTAGAAAGGTGACCAGAGAAAGTTGAGGTGAATAATCAATCCACGTATCAGAGCAGTCTTGTCATTATGCCGCCACCACCACCAACAGAACAGAGGTGGCTACCATTTATTGACTACCCGGTATAGACCAGATATTTTTAGATGGCAAAACTGAAGCTTTGAGGGTGAAGTAACTTGTCCAGAGTGATAGTGTCATTACCATCCTTGGCGTCTCTAGACTCCAGACCAGTGCCAAGAGTATGAATAGAATGTTCTCCAGTTTTACAATACCATCCCCACTATATCTTCAGTGTTTCTTCTTGCTGTCCTCCCCATCACATATACACAGTATTCCCTTTAACCTAGAGGCACACGGTCCAGTGGGTTTGTAGCTTGAATTTCTGATCACAAAGGACTGGACCACATTCAGCAGTGTTCTACGGAAATCATGGTGTTTTGGGGCGCCTGGGTGGCTCAGCTGGTTAAGCGTCCAACTTCAGCTCAGGTCATGATCTCACGGTTTGTGTGTTCGAGCCCCGCGTCAGGCTCTGTGCTGACAGCTAGCTCAGAGCCTGAAGGCTGTCTTCAGACTCTGATCTCCCTCTCCCTTTGACCCTCCCTGCTTGTGCTGTCTCCCTTTGTCTCTCAAAAATAAATAAAAAACATTTAAAAATCTTTTTAAAAATTAAAAAAGACATGGTCTTGCGGTCCGTGAGTTCAAGCCCTGTGTTGGGCTCTGTGCTGACAGCTCAGAGCCTGGAGCCTATTTCAAATTCTGTATCTCCTTCTCTCTCTCTGCCCCTCCCCTGCTATACTCTCTCTCTGTCTCAACAAAAATGCATAAACATCAAAAAATTCTTAATATCATGGTGTTTGGGTTTTCGAGATGTGGGTTTGAGCCTCAGATATTGCTCATTTCCTTCCTCCCTTTACTCAACTAATATTTACTGAGTGTCACAAGCTAATTAATTATGAACCTTAGGAAAATCTTCAGGGCTCCTCACTTGTACAAGCCCCTTTCAAAGTCCCAGAAGAGGCTCTATTGATGCATTCACTTGGATACACATTTTTGCAAAATTTGCAATAAGAAGATATTTTCACCATAATCAGGAGCACTGTCACTTTCCACTCAGGTTTCCCCATATGCTTTCAGGGAACGGAGGTCTGATGGCATTTTGAGGGGTTTGGCTAAGGGAGAGCTGACTGAGGATGCAGGCTGCTGCTAACCATCCTGGAGTAGCAAGGCTTTCTGGAAACCTGCTACCGCTGCTTGCTGCAGCCATCCTCCCAAGATTTGGGCACAAATGTGCAGGGCCGATGGCCACTATGAATGTGGCCTACAGCAAAGCATGTGGATAGCAAGGAAAAACTCGCGGGACCCAGCCTTTGGAAAGTTCTTCCAATCACGAGGTATGTAAAACTCAAAATAGTCAATTCCATTCCGATAGTCTCTGCTCAAAACGAAAGCTTTCTCTGGTTGGGAATATACCAAAATGTGGCAGATAGGGGCACCAGGCAGTGTTTCCTTTTTGATGAGAATTACATGTACTAGATGTTACTGGATTTCCTACGTTTGTAGGATACAAACCCATATGCCAAAAACAGTGAATTTGTGTGTGAAGTTGCAAATATTATCCCCAATGGCATTTACAAAGATAGCATGAAATTTCCACCAGGCGATTACAATGAGGACAACACTGACAAACTGTTGAGTGTCATCATTTCGAAGAGTATTTATGATGGTCACTGCACAAGAACTTGAAGTCCCATAAGTCTATATGAAAGAAACCTGATAATACATTATTCCAAATTAGGCACCAATCCTGATAACCTACGCGACATTTCCAATAACAAGCTGTAAAATTGAACCATCAATGCAAACCAACCAATAAATCAATCAAGCAATCGATTAAAAAAGAGCAAAGCAGGAATACCGGGGTGGCTGGTCAGTTGTGCATCTGACTCTTGATTTTGGCTCAGGTCATTATCATTATCACAGGGTTGTGAGATCAAGCCTAGCATCGGGCTCTGGGGTGAACATGGAGCCTGCTTAAGATTCCCTCTCTCTCTCTCTCTCTCTCTCTCTCCCTCTTGCTCTTGTTCTTGCTTTCACTCTTGCTCTCTCTCTGCCCTTTGCCCTCACTTACACGCTCTCTCTCTCTAAAATAAAAAAAATAATAAAAATTTGGGGGCACCTGGGTGGCTCAGTCAGTTAAGGAGCTAACTCTTGATTTCAGCTTGGATCATAATCTCATGGTTCCCGAGCTTGAGCCGTGCATAGGGGCCTGTGTACTGACAGCTCGGAGCCTGCTTCCAGTTCTCTCTCTCCCTCTCTCTCTGCCCCTCGCCTGCTCACACACATACCCTCTCAAAAATAAATAAATAAAACATAAAAAAAATTTTACCGAACAAAACAAAACAGAACTTTAATCAACTACACCAAAGGAAAATTCAAATTACCTTTCAATTTTCTCTATAGAAAATATTGCAAATACATTGTTATAAAAAGGGATATTAAAGAGGATATAGCCAAAAAATGTAGAGAAAAAGTATCATAGACATGAATAGGCAGTAAATAAATGTCATGTTTTTGGACTTGGTGATTTTTATGCTAGCTCTGGGCTATTTAAAAAGTAATTATTATGATTTCTAATGTAAATACCCAGTTTTATACCCATAAGCCTGAATGGAGCCCTGTTCATCTCCCACCAGCTACCAGTGACAGCCAATGTGGATACAAAAATTCCCTTCCCTTCTGGAACTACATTCTGACAGCATCAGCTGTTAGATAACTAAGTAAAATGAAACACATAGTAAGTTCGATGATGATAAATGCTCAGGAGAAAAGTGTGGGAAGGGGGTAAAAAGGGTATAGAGGGGACTTTATAGCTTTAGGTACCACAAGGGAAGACTACTGAGGAGACCCATACAACCAAGAAAGAAAGGGTGAAGTAAGGGATTTTGGGACAGAGTGTGAGTCAGTCAGAGGGAAGGATATGTCCCAGTTCAGAGTATCTGGGGTGGGGGGGGGGGGAGAGGGCAAGAGAGAGGGGTGAATAGAGGAGAAATGAAGTCAGAGAGCCCACAGGAGCAGGGACCCACAGATGGCGCAGTGCCTTTGGCCACTATGTGGATGTTGGCTTTTACTGAGTGGGGAGGGAAATTNGCAAGAGAGAGGGGTGAATAGAGGAGAAATGAAGTCTGAGAGCCCACAGGAGCAGGGACCCACAGACGGCGCAGTGCCTTGGCCACTATAGGGATGTTGGCTTTTACTGAGTGGGGAGGGAAATTATTGGAAGGTTTTGGGCAACAGATTGACATGATCTGTCTTAACATTGTAACAGAATCACTCCAACTGCTGTTTTGAAAATAAACCAAAGGCAACAAGTGAGGAAGCCGGGAGCCAGTTGGAAGGGAGCGCACGAGCAGGGGAGAGGCGGTGGTGATGTGGCCCAGGGTGGCGTGCAGCTGGGAAGATGTGGCTGGAAGCAAGACAGAATGTGAAGGCAGAGCTGATGGGCTTTGCTGACATAATAGAGGTGGGTTTGCGAGAAAGAACGGAACCACAGATGATGGCGAAGTTTTTGTCACCATGAATGGTGGAAGCCTGAAGTTATCCTTTACTGCAGTGGGCGAGGCTGTGACAAAAGTAAATTGCTTGCCTTTTTTAATGTTAACCTTGAAGTGCTGTCAAGTAGGTAGTTGAATATATAAGCATATATATGGGCTGAAGATACAAGATGAAGCTTTCTATATGCATAGGAGTCTGTGTGCTTGAGCACTTTTTTCAAAAAGTTTATTTATTTATTTTGAGAGAGAGAGCATGAGCAGTGGAAGGGCAGAGAGATAGGGAGAGAGAATCCCAAGCAGGCTCCACACTGTCAGTGCAGGGGCCTACTCATCCTTGATTCCCTGAGCAGTGAGATCATGACCTGAGCAGAAATCAAGAGTTGGATGCTTAACCAACTGAGCCACCCAGGCACCCCCACCCCCGCCATGTGACCATTTTCCCTAGGGTTGGAGGAGAGCTAATACAACAACAATAACAACAAAAACTGGGCAGAACACTAATGCTTAGTGTCCATGATTTTTCTAGCATTCACCCAAGTTCTAAACATTTTACAAACATTAACTCTGTCATAACATTCTTTATGTGACAATTATGCCATGGTTTGTGTCCCGTCCCGGGATTCCAAAAAAACCCAGTGAACTATTAGGAACCTCTCTCACGCACTGCTAGTTTCATCATTTAAAAAGATTTCCAAACCCATATGGTGTATGGAACTCCAGAGAAGCCAAAACCTGAAATTGCTTGTTTTATTGAATTTTTGTCTCTCCATTTCCTGCACCCACGGGGGGCTGGGAGTTTTGTTTTTACGACTTTATTCTTCGCACAGTTGGTGAGTGCTGGCATTTAAAAAATATTTCTAATGGAAAAAGTTACCCTGAATCCTGAATAGTGTTATGGCCCAGTTCTTCAGTACTTTTGCCGTTTTCTGAGAGCTCAATGCTAATTTGGTTACTGAGTAGCTCCTGAAGAGCCCCCAGTCAAGAAATTGATAGATGAGAAGATATTCTCCAGAACGTGATATATGAGGGAAATGTTTCCAGAGGACGTGCTTAGTATTTGTTCCTCTAGGTTTTCCAAACTTCTTGAAATGAGGTAGATCACATGAAAACCACCCAATATCTATTTGTCATTACACACACTTCCTCCAGAGGTATCTTTGGTAAGGTGGAATTCAACAAGGGAAATGCACCCAAAAAGTCAATTACTCAAAAAACAGCTTTTTGTTTTTTCATAATATTGCATTTGAGACTGTTGCTATGGTATTGACCTAATGGTTGTTAATTTCCCTTTCCATAGATAATATCTATCTTTTCTTTGTTTTAAGTTTATTTGTTTGTTTGTTTGTTTGTTTGCTTATAGAGAATCCCAAGCAAGCTCCACACTCAGTGCAGAGCTTGACACAGGTCTCGAACCCACAAACTGTGAGATGATGACCTGAGCTGAAATCAAGAGTCAGACCCTTAACCAACTGAGCCACCCAGGCACCCCATCTTTTCTTTTTATATAAACATTCATTTTGTAATTTGTTGCATGAAATAGCCACTTGGTAAATATTTTTTACTGAATTATTAAAAGCTAAACCAATACTTCATTGTAATAATAACAGCTAATATTTTTTGAGGGATTTCAGTGTTCCAGGCACTTTGCTGAGTGCCTTATGCAGTTCAGTTATTCAATCTTCAAAATAACCCTAGAGGAAATCCTATATCTTTCCTGCTTTACAGGTAATGGAAGCTAGATACAAAATAGTCAAGGAACCTGTCCAGGACCAGAGTAGCTAGTAGAGTTTGAACGTAAGCAGTCTGGATTTAGACCCGGTAGATGCCCTTAAACAGGATTCTAGTACTGCCTTCCAATAGAGTGTGTTGCCAATAAACATATCGTGCGATTTTACACCTCATGGAAAGCCTTGCTGTTTTGAAGGCTCAGATGACGTTTATGCATATATTGGGAACTCTAGAAATTGTTGTCGTAGTTTTATTACATTCGTTTTCCAGATGGACAGAGGGGTGCATTCCATGCTGACTTTCCCTAAATGAGAAGTTCCTGTTTCCCTAATGAGGATTCGGATCAATTTCAGCAACAAATAAGGATATAGTGAGTCTTCATTAAGAGCTGGTCAGTCAGGGACTGTGTAGGGTCCCTTGTCCCTTCCTTTCTGCCATCAGCCACAGGTGCTATCTCTGGGCTCCAGTTCAGAAGCCATTCTCCAGCGTGACACGCACCTTCCATCTTGCCTATTGCAAATCGTTGGGTTCTTCTACTGGGTACTGAGTCTTGCCCTTATTGCCTTTCCTCTTATTGAGCCATCGCACACACAGAGACGAAAATAAAGAAAGCACATTATTACTGCGTTCTTACTTGGAGAGAGTTAAATTTGTGAACAGGACCCCATGAATAAACATGTGTGCCAAGGCAAGACACTATCACAAATCAGAATGAAGAGACCGAGGAACGTGAGAGAAACATGCCAAAGGGAAGAAAGCAGAGAGAAATGGCACTGGGCTACCAGTGGGTTCCGATAAGGATTGTTAGCTTTTAAAAAAGAAAATACCTTAGGGTCCCTCATTATATCCTTACACATTTCCTTTTCTCTCAAGCCATATAACGTTAAAATACAGTGAATTTTGGGGATCTGCTTCACTATAACATGTGAATTCGTTGTTTAACCCACAGGCAACGTGTAAAGGAGGACTTGTGATTCGACATTCACATGACTTTCCCTCTGGCAGAGTTAGGCTAGAAGTATAAGAAGGCTGTGTGTTGTGTCACCAAAGGTATACGTTTTTAACCCAAAGCCACTTTAACTCTCTCATTAGCCCATTAATTAGGTAATTGAGTTCCCAGGTCCTGGCCTCTAAAACCAGTGAGCTAGTGTGTGTCTTCAGGATTTTTGTACTATTCCAATATACAAATATATCAGACAGATTCTCCTACATCACATTCTGTATTTTCCCTAAATTATGTCCTTGCCAATCTCTCTCCTCTAGATTCCAAACAACGTGAGGCCAAGAAACTGCTAGGTCCATATTTAAATCTATCCCAGGACTTTACCGATGCTCAATAAATATTATTAAAGTGAAATACACTCAATATTTATAATGCCTAAAAACTTTTCTTTTGATGGGCACTATTACGATTTCCTTTCGCCCACCTTCAAGTGTTATAAATCATATCATTAAGACCAAAGATGAGTAAAAGTTGTTCTGGAAAGGAACATATGTAAATGAGGGTATGAATGACTATTTTCAATTTCATGCGGAGAATGTACACTGCAACCACCAATTTGCATTGTAAATATTATAATTAGAATGGAGACAGTCCCTGGCAATCTTTGAGGAAAGGCTGATGAAACAGTTTTAGAGAAAGCTTCTCTTTTCCTAAGCAGCCTGTGTAGAGATTTAATCTAGAGATTATTTAGGTCAGAGACGAGCTTTTATAAAGACTTAGCAAACCCCATCCACTTGTGAGTCCTTCACCTGAAGAACATGAAAATGAAAATTTATTTCATTTCGTAAGTACTTACTTGGGCTAGTTTCCCTTATACTGCAAATCCTATTATTTTCTTCAACAGCATCCAAGGACCAAACCCCCTGCCTGTTAGAAATGATCCTACGTCATCCTAACATTTTATGCAAAACTGATCTTAAAAATAACCACTAGATGGCAATGAATCGGCATAAAAATGGAGGTCTCGGAAGACTGCCATTAATAGTTCAAAGGGACTAGAAGAGAACTAATTCCTCATAGATGCATAACACCTTCTTCTCCCTCAGCATCTGCGTATACTTGAAGGATCGCAGAAGCCATGGCTCACTATCTAGGGGGTGGCTTGATGGGGCTGGCAAACAGGGACATGAGAGAAGGCACCAGAGAAACTCTAGGCCTAGTGAAATGAGCATGAGCTTTGGAATCAGTCAGACCTGAGTTTGAGTCTGTGCTCTATCACTCCCTTGATACCGGGATGGTGGGAAGAATTGCTTAATTTTGCTGGGCCTCAGCTTCTTTATCAATTTGATGGTAATAGTGGGGCACTTGGGTGGCTCAGTTGGGTAAGTGTCCAACTTTGGCTCAGGTTATGATGTCCCAGTTTGTGAGTTCGAGCCCCGCATTGGGCTCTGTGCTGACAGCTCATCAGCTCAGAGTCCGGAGCCTACTTCAGATTTTGTGTCTCCCTCTGTCTCTGCCTCTTTCCTGCTCGTGCTCTGTCTCTTTCTCTCAAAAATAAATAAACGCTAAAAAAATTAAGTGGTCGGTCATATTAATATCTCATTCATAGGGCACGGTGAGGAGCCAATAAGATGATATTGGAGCAGCATTTGCGTGTGAAAGGTACTTAATAAGTGGCTGCCCTTATGGGGCTATGGTATGTTACCTGAAACCTGAAACCATTGGGATCAGATTTGATTCAGAATTCAGAATTTTCAAATCTTTAAATGATAAAGCATAACTTATACACCTGTGCTTAGTGGCAGATGGGCAGCATTCCATGATCAAACACGTTTCTATTTCTGTAGGAAAATATGTTCATGCCAAATGGAATAAATAATATACCCAATTATCAGTGCGAGCCAGGTTTTGTCACCAACGAGTTAGAAAAATGCTTGGTTTTCAGAGCTTTGGGCTTTTGGAATTGTAGATAAGGGATTGTGGGTCCGAACTACCCACTTATAAACCATTTCTGCCTGGTCCTATAGGCAAGCTACAGGGCTATTAGCCGTGTGGCCTCAGGGATGGGTGGGGAGAATGTTGATCTGGTCCCTTTTATTGCCGGGTTGTCCACGTCCTTCTGGGTAAACTATGATGCTAACTACTCAGTCTCTAAAATTTCATTTTCAGAATTTGCACCCAACAAAATGACCACATAAGGAGCTAAAAAAAATACATAATGTTCTCTACCTGAGCCTGTGACCTCCTTAGGAGAAAGGCTTATAATAGAGCAGGCATTAAGAGCTCAAAATCAAAATGATAGCATTTACCAAGTAAAGTTGTATTTAAAATTTTTCTTCCTGGCAAGTCTTACTTTAAAAGCAACGATAGAGACATACAGTGGCATGTTTAGGGACGATATTACTTAAAAGCCATTGAAATCTTATTTGGGAGAGCTCATCTGTTCTTAGCACGTCACATTCAAATTTCTCCTCAATGTTTTTAGCCGAGTGTTTTCAATTGTTCCATTTGTGTCTTGGCAGCCTCTCCTCTTACACTGTCAACACTCAAGGACAGAACCCAGTCTCTCTCCTGTTTTTCTTTCTTTGTAACCCTAAGGAAGCTTAGAACTTGTATAGCACTGTGTTTGAAGAAGACGTTAGATAAACACTTGCTTTCTTAGCTCCAAATGGGACAGATGCTTCCATCATAACTCAGATATTCCCGGGGCATAATACACATTTGGGAGTTACATGAACTCTTTCAGAAAACAAATGCATCATAGAGAGAGAGCCCAGGGAAAGACATTTCTCTTCATGGTTTGAAAGAGCTGGAAGCAGAGCTTATCACAGTGAACAAATCTGCCTTACTATCATCTGGAGTTTGGATTTCTCTTGCATTTTATATACATGGGATCTAAAATGAAAACTTATCCTAAAAAGCAGTAGCATACATTTAAGAGCAGTTTCTGCTATATTTTCTCAAAATTGGTAGCATGGGGGAACCATGTCCACAGCTATGCCCACAGCTGCCCTTGATGGTTCTGAACAAGAAAAGTCAAGTCACGTTGGCATTGTTTTGGGGAAGAGCAGCACTCCATTGGTGGGGTTGACAGCAGTGAATGGAACAAGAAAGTGATCATGGACTTCCCGAGATGAACAATCTCTGATGGTCAAAGGCCAGGGGATAAAGTCCAAACTCCTTTATCAGGACAGTCATGGCTCTTCACTATCTGTTCTCAACCTACCCTTTCTTGGTCTCATCTTTCTCTTTGTAAGCCACTTTGGAATTATTTATTCCATGTCCCTGGATTTTCTTAAACTCTGCGTCTGGGCCTTTGCTTTGCTTTGAATGCCCTTTTCCCCACCTCTATGCCTCTCACCTCTTCTTATGATAAAGAGTCTACTCATTCTTCAAGTCTCAGGGCACATAAACACTGCTGGGGAGACTTTCTGGGCCACAGCACGCTCTGTTTAAAACCATTTTAATTGTCGTGTATTATTTAACTTGTGAACCCTAAAGGGCTTGAGGGAAGAAATACTTCTAATCTTTCCATCCTAGTATAGAGCCTAGTTACCTGAGGATTCATGGACATTTGATGAGTGTTTGCTATTAGTGATGAAAAGTAGAGCCAAGCATGGTCAGACTCACTGGCAGAGGACCTGTGATGGATGTTTTAAGAGAAGTATAAGACTTTCCCTTTATTACCTTGTTCTTCTACTCTCGAAATCCTCATTTACGGATGAGGAGACTGGGACCAGCTCAAGGTTATGCAGCTCATAAGTAACAGAGCCGTGGCCTTCTGTCAGGTATCCGATTGCCAGTGTAGTGTGCTTTCCACGGGTCTGCCTCTGGCAAACAAAAAGGCCCTGAGATCGCTTCCCTCTCGCATGTCAGCGTCCCCATGTGGTACCACTTAATGGTTTTTCAAGTGACTCCATGGGTAAACACAAAATACGGTATGTTCTTCTCTCTTCTTTCTCTTAACTGGGTAAGTTAATATCCCGGAGGGAGTTATTTAGACATATGGAAGAATTATTAGAGGGAGCGTAGTTTGCTAAATTGCAGTGGGGATGGACTGTTCCAAGGGTTTTGCTTTATAAGATTCATGCAGTCTGAGTGGCCGTTTTTCAAGCTATTGGCCGACGGAGGACGGGGGAATCAATGACTTCCTTGTAGCTGCAGAAATGTAGGCGTGTCCCTTGACTCTTAGAATACATCTCTGTCAGGCATTCATATTTAAGTTCTGTGTTTTTCCCATTAATTTCGAAGGAAATACTGCAAATAAATATATCTGTTTAAACATTTCTGGATCGTGCAAATATAACACAAAATGTCACATTTATTGTTCATTTGAATGACCAGGTTAATTTTCCAGCATAATCTTGGCTGTGGTGAACATTATATATCTTGTGTCAAACTTGGTAAAAGTCCACCCTTGTCGTTTGTCACAGTTTTTGCCATGTTCAATTCTCTAGCTGCTTTGTCAGGAGTTTTCTAAATGACTGTCTCAAAAAGTCAGCCAACAGGCGCTCAGTTAAGATAAAGTTTTCATTGTCTTATGTAGACGTATCGATTTTGTTCACGCTATGGTTTGTCGTTCTCAAAACTGTTATCCTGAAAATCCATAATATCTTCCTATGGCTATTCTCTTAGTTAACTACTATAAGTAGTTTTCTGTTATGAATGTTTTCTTTACAATATTTTTGTTTTCATACACTTCACATTTTTCTTTATTATGGAAAATTCCAAATATGTTCAAAAGTAGAGATAATCAGCCGTTGTGTACTCCTCATCCAGCTTCAATGATTATCAACTCCTGGCCATTCTTTTTTCCCCTGAGCTCCCACCCAACACCTGCCCTCTCCGTAGTATTTTGAAGCAAATTTCAGATGTCAAATCATATCATCTGTGACTGTTCTCTATGTACCTTTTTTAAAAAAACAAGGATTTCCCTTTTGAAACATTCCCACAGTATCGATAACCACCACCTCACCCCCTGCCCCCGCCAGGAGTAATTCCACAATCTTACTGACTCTCCAGTCAGTAGTCATATTTCCCTAATTGTACTAAAGGTGGCTTTTAGACTTTGTTTCTTTGAGTCAGGATCCAGACAAGGGTCACACAGTTGAGTTCTCAGTCATCGGAGGTCTCTGGACTTAGCGGCTCTCCTAGCTTTCCCAACCCTGCTCCTTTCTTTGTAAACAGGGTTGTTTGCTCGGCAGCTTCTCACAGTGTGGATTTGCGGGTCACGTCCCTGTGGTGTCCGGTAACAAGTTTGTTCCCCTGTCACCTGTACTTCTTGTCAAATTGTAGTTATACCTAGATGCTTAATTAGATTCTAGTTCTTTCCCTCCTCCCTCTGCTCCCCAAGACTTCATGGATCACACTGTTCACTTCCGTGAGGAGGTGGATACTGTCTGTTGGACTGTCTGTATATAATGTTAACTACATTGATGACCAGTGACTGGATCTTTGGAAAGTCAGGATAAATGCTTGATTTTGGCTACTGGTAAAATGAGTTGGTTCGCTAATGTTTAAACATAACCAAATACTAAACATAGTTGACATGTTGCAGTTCTCTGTATCATTATTCATACTAATGCTTTCATTGTCCTATGTTTACACAATGCAAGCTTCTGTAATTAGGGTCCTGAGTCCTTTGATATGATCCTAGTTATATTCGAAAAGTTGACTGATAACATGCTTTGAAAAGATATTCTAAGCCTGCTTCCTTTTAGTGAGAAATGGTATGTAGAGACCACAATCCGGGTTGTGTGTATACTCATTGCTCCTAGATTGGTCATTGTTTCTAGGCCTTTCAGTAAACAGAATGAGGAAAAATGTATTGGTTTTTTAAAAAGATTTTTAATGTTTATTTCTGAGAGAGAGGGAGAGAGAGAGAGCACAAGTGAGGTAGGGGCATAGAGAGAGGGGGACATAGAATCCAAAGCAGGCTTCTGGCTCTGAGCCATCAACACAGAGCCTTATGCAGGGCTTGAACTCACGGACGACAAGATCATGACCTGAGCCGAAGTCAGATGCTTAACCGAGTCACCCAGGCACCACTGTACTGCTTTTTAAAGATAAAATACATTAAAAGTTTATACTGATATTTCCACTTTAAGTTCAGTAATTAATCCCCTACCTTTATCTCCTTTCTCCCACGCCATAAATCTCTGTATTCAGTGACAGAAAAATAATTACCTTCTCACAATATACACAATTGTCTCAGAATAATGATACTAACACTCCCACAAACATTATGATTACTAAAAAAAAGTTCCTAAATTATATTATTATTATTAGCTCTTCTTTTACTTAAGATAGAGCCTACTAGAGTTGCTCGATGTACAGTTGCTAGAAATAGTTCTCTGTTCCTGAGTATGCCACCAAACAGATACTTAAGTTCGTTGTTTAATATTATGTATTATTTTAGGATTTACATGTTTTGCTTTGATTCAATTATATTTTGTTTAGTTGCATATTTAAAGAAATTTAGTGTTACTCTCTACCCCTCCACCCTACCTTTCCCCTCCTCCTCCAATGACTAACCATTTCAACTATTTTTGTTTTATTTGTATTTGTTTATTCTTTCATTGTTTTTAAACACAAGCAAACATGATTTATATATTTAGATTTTCAGGTCAAATGTAAATTTGTTTCCTTCACGTTTTATTCACTTTCTTCCTTTGGTATATCTTTTGGTATTTAGAAAAGTGAGCATTTAAAAACTAATTATCTCTTACTTTCAGTCATTATTTTTGCTGCGGGTAAATTCTTAACAAAACAATTTCCCATGACTCTCGTGGCAGATACATTGCAGTTGCTAATATTGTAGGGATGGTATATGCTTTTCTGAAATCATGTATCTGTCCTGTTAAGACTGTCCCTTTGGCACAGCGTGGTTTTTCTTTCTGATGGAACAAGTGTTTGTTCACAGCGAAAGTGAAACCAATAGAAATATCTGGTACCTGTATCTCCATGTTATCAAGGATTAAGTAAGTTACCAGACTTACAGAAAGAGGTCCTGGATTTAAAGAAAAGCCCCCATCACTTTCTCTATCCTGCTAGCCATGGACATATTTTTGTGTTTGTTGCACTTGGAGTGATTTTACACATGGGTAAAATATCTATCCACTTTGCTACTTCTTCCAGAGTAGCATAGTGATTCTTTTTGACCTCATGTGCGTAGGTTGGGTACGTTAACTATAAAGTTTACTTCAGTAAATACTCAGTAAATACTTCGGTAACAAAGTATTTGTTACTAAAAGGAGCATTAGGTCTTACAGGGTTGAGACTCAATGTTCTGAAGCACTGGTCTCCAAATACTGTATTTTATCAAATGAAAGATGGTATCAATTGTAAGCTGTGCCACTAAGAAAGATAAAAAATGAGGCCAATTGAACTATGAAGTGTTTTCCATTGCAAGAAACCTACTGATTTTGGAGATGGTGAAACATGAAAAACTATATGGCTTCAAACTGGTGAAATATTGGAATAATATCAATTATAATAAGGGCAGCTACTCTTACGTATCAACTAGATTCTACGAGCACTACAGGTATTATATCATTTAATCCTCAAAACAAAAATGCTAAGTTAGCACATGAAGAAACAGAAGGATACGATATTGACCCAAGGTCATGAATTAAGTATGTGGGAGAATTGGGACTTGATGGATCTAACTTAACTCATTTCCAAAGGTCCAGGTCCATTTCTCTTTCCATGTTGCTCTCAGGGTAGAAGGAGTCCATGATTCCTCTTAGTTCTTGAGGAAATCTGAGATAAATAGCTTCTTTCCTGAAGTCCAATTCCCCTTCCTTGAGCAGAAAGACACAGGGTAAGTGTGGAAGCTGAAGAAAGGTGCCTCCCTTTTCCCACGTGGGGTCACAACAGATGGCAAGGTCATGGTTCTGGTTCAGGGGGACAGGCACCCCGGATTAAACACAACCCTCCATTTCAGTGGCTCACCCATTCTTTGACTAGGACAAAAGGAGAAATAGATATATTTTTTCATCAAACAAATGGAGGAAAAATTCACATATCATAAAATTGGCCATTTGAAAGCATATAATCCAGTGGCATTTAGTACACTCACAATGTTGCACTACCACCACCTCTTGCCAGTTCCAGAATACTGTCAGCACCCCAGGGACACTCCATGCCAATTAAGGAGGCATTCCTCAAGCCCCTGACAACTGCTAATTTGCTTTCTTTCTCTGCGGATTTACGTATTCTGGGTATTCTTTATAAGTGGAATCATACGATATGTGACCTTTGTGTCTTGTACGTTAGAACAATGATTTGGAGGTTCATCCATGTTGTAGGATGTATCAATATGTCACTCTTTTTTTTATGGCTGAATAGCAATTAATTGTACAGATAGACCACATCTCGTTTGGCCATACATCCATTGACTTTTGATTTGTTTCTACCCTCAGCTATTGTGAATAGTGACGCTGTGAACATTCGTGTCCAAGTCTTTGTTTCAATACCTAGTTTCAATTTCTGTGAGTAGATGGCTGGGTCATATGGTAATTCTATGTTTAACTTTTTGAGGGAACTGCCAAACTGCTTTCTGCAACAGCTGCACGGGTTTACATTCCCACCAGCCATGTAAAAGGGTTCCAATTTCTTCCCATCCATGCCAATACTCGTAATTCTCCATTGTCTTTAAATATAACCATCCTAGTGGGTGTGAAAAGATACATTTTAAAAATTATTTACCTATTACATTATAACCTAGTATATACATACAAATAAAACATAAGTGAAATAAGGACTCTACAAAATAATGTTGTACCCTGATATTTTCAATTCTATCCTAGTATAATCTGTCCTGTTACATTTTTCTTTAAAAAAAAAATGCGTGGCAACTCACTGAGTTGTTTCATTATCTTTGGGTTGTAGCCCACTGTTTGAAAATCACTGCTCTATTTGGGTGCACAAATTTTTCTAGGAGCTTTTTTGTATTTGCATGGAAAATAGGAATGATTTCCTTTTGTGAATATGAAAAGACATCTTACCCTGCTGTTAAAAAAATAGTTATAATTTACATCATCAGCAAAGTATGTTGAATAACTCCATGTAATTGGAAGAGTGCTGGCCCCAAGGTTAGAAAGCTGGGGTTAATTCTGACTCTGAAACTTTCCCTGCATCCTTGAACAAATCATTTCTCTGGAATTCGTTTCTGCAACCGGCAAATGAAGGTAGCAATGGACCACACACCCACGTGGAGGCTTGTTGCTGAAGCCCGGGTAATAGCATAGTGGATGTGGTTATAGTGTGAAAACAGTGAAATGCTTTCAACAATGGATTGTTACTGAAGTCTTCCCATCGGACCCTGCCTGTAGAGCACTCGTCGATCACAGTCAATTAATAGCAACCGCCAGGACAAATACCCTCATTGCCTACTTGCTATATTCCCGGCAGAGTTCTAAGTGCCTGCATTAAATAATTTAGTTTCCACAATAGCCCTATGAGGTATGGACTATTAACATTAGCACCTTTTGACAAATGAGAAAATCAAGGCACAAAGCAACTTGATAACAAGTAACTTTACCAAAATTCTGTCTCTAGCCAGTGGCAGAATTAGGTTTGACACCAGAAAGTCTGGTTTGTGGGCCTGAAGGCTTCACCCTTTATATTACACTCCCTGTATAAGTAGGACAGAAATCAGAACTTTATATTAGTGTGTCTGGGCATTTATGAAGTTTCCTGTAGCAGTAAGTATCTCTGCAAACTAAATGCTTATTTGAGAATAATCAGTGAAGAAAACAATGTACATTTTTCTTGCTCAGTTCTGTGGAAACAAGAATATAATCAGCAAATCCCTGCAAGGAAGGATTAAATGTTAGCTTTAAAGCTTATGGACTAACAGTATTTTCTGAATGTGTATGTATATGTGTATGGGAGTATGTGTGTGTGCTTGCATGTGCCTGTGTGTGTGTGTGCATTCGCCCGTGCAAACTTCAAAGAGAGATGACGTGCTCCTAGCAGGGGTAAAGCTTGTTCAGGATCATAAAGGAAACCCAAGGAGAGACGAGACCAGTGGCTTGGCTGAGTCCTGCCCTCCTGACCACACGCTGACATTAAACATGCCCCATCCTGGGAATGACGCTGATGGCCTGGCATCAGGAGAGTCTGTCCAGCCTGCAGGCCATAGATAACTCTAAATCTAGCCTTTGATGCCGACACTAGCTAAGGCTTCCATCAGTTGAGGAGACTGATAATTTTCAGCTGGAGTGGCCAGAGAACTGGGAGACTTGCTTTGATTTCTTAGGCAGATCAGTTGGTCTAAGTGTCCTGCAAGTGAGCGTAAATGACTGAGGGACTTTTGGAGCAACGATCCTGGTCTGCCAGGCCAGGGCCGACCCCTCAGCAGGAGGTGCTGTGTGTGTAGAAAGGGGTGCTTTCTCTCATCTGCTGAGGAAGACTTCACTGTCGGACACCTTCCTCTTCAGCGCTGCTCTGGGATGCTGTCCAAAATCTATGTCTCTAATGAACTGGGTTGCCAGACTGAGCAAGAGACAGGCTCCTTTTCGGACCTGGGTGAACTGGGCTAATCGAAAACAGGCCCATCTCATTCCCTAGCCAGCTCTGCTGAGGCCAGGAGGAGAGCCTTGACCTTGGGCTTCCACACGGGTCATGCTCCATTTGGTCATGGCCGGGAAAGGCCTCCATGTCTGCATAGCTCAAGAAAGATTTTGTTGGCTTACCAACTGCTGTCTCTTTAATGTGTTTCTGAATTAAGAGGAGTGAGTGTTTTTTAAAGGTTCGCCTCTTTCATTTTTAATGCAGAATGACTTCCTGCTGACAAATTCAGATTTTTATGCGCTTGCTTTGCTGATGCAGGCCTTTGCCATCAGTACAGTGTGCATCCAGTTTAGTTCACGGCCTTTTCTGGCTCCTGCTGCTAGCAGGGCCTCGTCTCTGCGTGTGAAGAGAGAAGCCACTGGACTCATTTGCTTCTAGTCTGTGAACCTCTCCGTAGGTTTCAGAATACCTGGTTCTGAATAGAGAAAGCTCAGAATACCTTCTCCGGCTAGCAAACTCTTGCACGGTGGGAAGAGAGCAGTTCCCAGCCCCACTTCACAGACACCCAGGATTCATGAAGTCTGAGGGTTTCTCTCATTCTTCTTTCAACTAAAAGCTCAAGCATGAAACAACAAAGGCTCACAGAGAGAGAGATCACGACCTGGCAGTATGAGTAGAAATGTGCCCTGAATCCCTCATGAAACTCCATCATATTACGTGTCTTTTATGGCCCATGTGGTCTGTTTTCTGTGGTTAATACTCATAGACTACGGGGTGTAAATTCTCAGATTGTTCAAAGATGAATTAAATGTTCAAATGGGATGGCTTATGGCTTATGTGAGTAGTTCACTCTAGACTGCTTCCCCGTTTTTTGTATTTCTTCTTATTTTTTCCCCTCTCAAGTGTATCTGCTTCAGGAAGCACGGAGAGAAAAGAGCCTGGTGGGAAAATTGTATCAAGTGATAATGACATTGTCTTTATGGAAAAAATTCTGGGGCAACAGATTTTGGGTTTTACTGTTAAGCTAACATTAGATTACCTATCCTAACAAGATTTAAGCATCTTGTTTTTCTAAATGCTCTTTCATTTGTGTTAAAACAGGGGAAAATATGACATCTAACCCTTTTTTTCCTGAGAAAATAATCATCCTCCTCGATGCTTTGCCAACAACAATCCTTCCTCTCCCCCATTTATTATAGGAGCCACAGTATCTGCAGTTTGGGAAAACCATGACCCTAGCTGGGGTATTTGTTTGATTTTGCCTTTGGCACGAGAGCTCTTTAAGCATGTGGGATGCATCCAAGTGTGTGCATACATGTACGTGCGCTCTGCACGTGTGTGTTAGTTTAAGGCAAAGACACTATCAGAAATCATCCCAAATGTTTACAGAGAACGAATTTTTCATTTTTATTTTCAAGACCTTCCATAGCTTTGGGTTTTGCAGTTTGCATTTAAGTATTAACCACCTACTATGGAGAAACAATTTCAAGGGTGCCTGGGTGGCTCCGTCAGTATGGTATCCTGGTTTGTGAGTTCAAGCCCCACATCAGGCTCTATGCTGGCAGCTCAGAGCATAGAGCCTGCTTTGGATTCTGTGTCTCCCTCTCTCCCTACCCCTCCTCCGTTCACTCTCTCTCTCAAAAATAGGTTAAAGTCAAAAAAATTTTAAAAAAAGAAATAAAAAGTAAAACAATTTCAGATTCGTTCATTAGAAAGATTAGACCTATTTTGTATTTGCAGTCAAACAGTTTTTCTTAGGTTAACCATTTGCTTATAACTCTTTGAAAAGTGGGTTTGCTTACTTATGTTGTGATTTTCCCAAGTTTTTTTTTTTTTTTTTTTAGAAAGACAGTTGGGAGCAGGATTGACAGAGTAGTGGGCATGGATGGGGAGAGATGACAGAGAAGCCCGCCCTTTTAACATATAGAATTTTGGTATAAAACACCAAGACAGAAACCCACCAAAACGGCCCTTTGTTTTCTGTGTTTGCTGACTGCTCTGTGTGGAGCGGTACGGAACATTTTCATGCTATCACAGGGAAACAGCACACTCCAGGGTGGATTCTGATTTCTGTGGCTAAAATCTCTATCTCCTCTTTCCAGAAGCAGAAACACAAATGAGGTCTGATGTCCTTCTGGTTGAAAACGTACTGGAAGAAAAAAAAAAGTTTTCACATAGAAATAAACACATACACGCAAACAAATGGATATAAATAAAACTGAGGACATGTGAATAAGATGTGGATTGTATCAATGTCAGTTTCCTCATTGTGAAATTGTACCATGGTTTTACAAGATGTTACCATTGAGGAATCTGGGAAATAAATACAGAGGATCTTGCTGTATTATTTCCCACAATTGCATGTGACTCTCTAATTATCTCAAAGTAAAATGTTTGTATTTTTTAAGAGTAATAAGACAAAAACCTACATATTGCTTTAAAAATAAAAAAGGATGGTCCACATTTGTATTTTGAAAATAATTCATTTAAAAACATTTGAAAGGTGGGGTGCCTGGGTGGCTTAGTCGGTTAAGCGTCCGACTTTCGCTTAGGTCATGATCTCGCGGTTCGTGGGTTCGAGCGCCGCGTCGGGCTCTATGCTGACTGCCAGCTCAGAGCCTGGAGCCTGTTTCAGAGTCTGTGACTCCTTCTCTCTCTGACCCTCTCCTGCTCACACTGTCTCTCTCTCTCTCTCCTAGAAATAAATAAAACATTAAAAAAAATTTTAAAAACATTTGAAAGGCAACATGGATATTTTTTTTTGCTATTTTTTTATAAAGTATTTGTATGTTGTCATAGCACCTAAAACATGAAAGAAAGCAGACACAGTAAAATTCAGTTTGTGAGTTCAGAGCTTAAAATAGTTTCCGTGGATTAAATCAACAACCTTAATTATAGTGAGATATGAAGGTAAGTTTTCACCTCTTTTTGTGTAATTTATGTTGAAGATACATTTTATCCTAAGGAGCAACATCTTATATAGAAAGGAAAATTTGGTTACTTTGGATGGATAAAACAGTGGAATTACATAAATCCATTAGCCTTAATGGCTATAAAAAAGGTCTTTGCCAGTACAAAAAACAGTATGTTTACTTTTCAGGGGTGAGAAAGAGTTTAAAAATATCTGTTAATACTTTAGAATGAACTGTGGGTTTGAGATGAAAAGACAATAGTTACACATTTAACTAACTATATTGTCTATTGCACTGGATAGAGAGGTTGAAAAAAAGCAAAGCCAATCAATTCATTTTCCTGTATTGCCTTATTCAGATGATACATTTTAAACTTATTTTGAGATAATGGAATTAAATATATAAGTATATATATATATAAGTGTATGTGTGTATACTTCTATATGTGTATATATACATACACTCACATATATACATATACATATACATATATATATGTTTAGATATAATTATTACTTAAGATGCAGTTGAAAGAAATAACACAGGAAGATCCCAAGTGCCCTCTTCCAATGGTTAACATCTTGCATGACTATACTATAGTATCACAACCAGGAAATTGATATTGATACAAGCTACCCACCTTACTGGCAAATGATGGGGGTTTGTTTCACCATTAAGTGAGTCACCATCTGTTAGTATTATTACAATAGTAGTGACTACATTCCCTTTTTGTATATGTACTTTTCATCTCCGTGACTTATATATTTTATAACTGGAAGTTTATACCTGTTAATCATCTTTATCTATGTTACCCATTCACCCTCACCTCCCCTCTGACAACCACCACTTGTTCTCTGTATTTAAAAATCTGTTTTGGGACCCTTGGGTGGCTCGGTTGGTTGAGTGTCCAACTTCAGCTCAGGTCATCATCTCACAGTTCAAGGGTTCGAGCCCCACATCAGGCTCTGTGCTAACAGCTCAGAGCTTGAAGTCTGCTTTGGATTCTGTGTCTCTTTTTCTCTCTGCCACTCCCCTCCCCCCTGCCCAGTCTCTCAAAATAATAAATAAACACTAAAAAAAATTTTTTTAAAGAATCTGTTTCTTGGTTTGTTTTTTGTTTGTTCATTTGTTTTGTTTTTTAGATTCCACTTATAAATGAAATCGTTTGGTATTTGTTTTTCTGTCTGACTTGTTTCACTTAAGATAATAGCCTCTAGATCCATCCATGTTATCGCAAATAACAAGATCTCATTTTTTTTAGTGGTTGGGTAATATTCCATTTATATATATACCACATCTTCTTTATCCATTCATCTACTGATGGACACTTAGATTCCTTTCATACCTTGACTTTTGTAAATAATGCTGCAATAAATAGAGGGGTGCATATATCTTTCTGAATTAGTATTTTAATTTTCTTTAGGTAACTACCCAATAGTAGAATTACTAGATCATATGGTATTTCTGTGTTTAATTTTTTTGAGGAACCTTCATACTCTTTTCCACAGTATGTATTCCTACCAACAATGTAAGAGGCTTCCTTTTTCTCCACGTCCAACCAAAACTTGTCATTTCTTCTCCTTTTGATTTTGGCCATTCTGACAGGTGTAAGGTGCTACTTACTATGGTTTTGATTTGAATTTCCCTGATGATCAGTGAGGTTGAGCACCTTTTCATGTGTCTCTTGGGCATCTGCTTCTCCTCTTTGGGAAAAAGTCTATTCAGGTCCTCTACCTGTTTTAAGCAGATTAGTTGGGTTTTGGATGTTGAGTTGTATAAATTCTTTATATTTTGGATATTAACCTTTAGTGGATATATCTTTGCAAATATTTCCTCCTGCTCACTAGGTTGCTTTTGCATTTTGTTAATGGTTTCCTAGGCTATGCAAAAGCTTATAATTTTGCTGTTGTCCCAATAGTTTAACTTTGCTTTTGTTTCCCTTGCCTCAGGAGACAGAGCTAGAAAAATGTGGCTAAGGCCAATGTCAAAGAGAGAACTGCTTATGTTTTCTTTTACTTTTTAAAACTATAGTTTTAATGTTATTGAGCCTACAGTTGATTAACGTCTAGATACTTTTCAAAACTCACATCTTATACCCTGTATTAACTATTTTTAAAGTTTGCTTTAATTTTATAGGTTCAGAGGATTTTTCTTCCCTTATTCTTTCCCTTCCTACCTTTTGCTTCTTTTTTTAAAATGATTTTAAATAGGAAACAAATTGCTTTAGATAGTTTCTGACATATATTGATGTCATTATAAAGCTCAGAGACAGATTATTTGTAGCAACACTTTTAGAGACTAGACTTCATAGTCTAGGGGAATAATTAAATCCTCGGCGAAAGGTATTTTGCTACCTACAAGCCTGTCAAAGACTTTGAGATGCATTAAGTCCCTACCACAACACAACAAAGCTAAACAGACAACCTGAACTTTAGATTTAATGTTGATGTGTTGTTTTGTAAGGCTTGGAGAAGGCAATGATGTTGAAAGAAAAGGGCTTTCCCTTTAAAATATTTTTCTTAAGAAAATGGCTTGGAGAAGGAGACTTGGTCTCATTTCCATCCAATTCAGACCAGACTCAAAGGAGGAATTCTAGGCCATGGCAGCTGTCCACATGTTTCTTCCGTAAGAAAGAACCTGCCAGTTGGCAGTGTTGAGTGGAAAGAACACTTTCAACAGGGTACATGACCGGATTGGAGGAGTAAGAAAGGGCTCATTTGATTTGTGTGCAAAGGAAAACCTCGAAGGGTTTTAAGCAGCAGATGATGAGATGATTTGGATTGTGGGTACAATGGATTGAAGGGGACAGGAGACTTAGCAGGGAGGTCATCTTGAAAACCACTGCTGTAGCTCAGGTTAGACATGGTGGCTGGGTTGAACTGACACTAATGGAGAAGAGGGAAAGAGATGGACACATCTGGGATAAATGATGATGGTGAGATCTATCAGATTTAGTGATAGATTGATAGACGGTGAAGTTGAGAAATGTCTGTGGATTTCTGGTGCGAATGACCAGTTAGATTGAAGTGCCCTTTAATGATATAGAAAAAGGAAGTAGTATTTATTGAGAAGAAGCCAAAAAGAGGGACTAATTCTGGTGGGAGAAATAGGAGTCCAGTTTTGAACATGCTGAGTCTGAGAAGCCCACGGACATCCTCATGGAGACATGAAGTACATCGTAGGAAGAGACGAGCAAAGAGAAGCCTGGCTTAAAGAGGAACCCAAAGAGAATGAGTCCACGGCGTTGGCCACAGAACAAGAATACTGATAAAGAATAGCACTCAAGGTCCACCTTTAGCCAAACAGGGCTAACTGGTGGTTTAGCACAGGCAATTTGGGTAGTCTGGGGGAAGAGAGGTCACAGTAGAATCAGTTGTGAAGTGAATTGGAGACAAAATGGCCAAGAAAGTGTCTATTGACTATGAAGCAAAGGAAGAATGGGGCGCCTGAGTGGCTCAGTCAGTTAAGTGTCTGACTTCGGCTCAGGTCATGAACTCGTGGTCTACGAGTTTGAGCCTTGCTTTGGGCTCGGTGCTGACAGCTCAGAGTCTTCAGCCTGCTTCAGATTCTGTGTCTGGGGTACAGGCCTCCTTCAATTATAATTAAATCAGAACCTTGCAGGAGGAAGGCCAGGCATCTGTGGTTTTTAAAACTTCACAGGTAAGCCCTGTGTGTAGGCAAGTTTAGAACCAATGTCCTAAATGTGCTCTTATATTTAGGAGAGCTTGTTAAAATTCAAGTTCTAATTCAGAGGTGTGGAATGGAGCCTAAAAGTTCAAAGTCTCTAATAAATTTCCCGGTGGAAAGGCCACTGCTGATTTGTGACCCTACTGTACATCCGAATGGGAATTATCCAGAAGAGAAAGAGGTGCAAGAGGCAGGAGAGGGCCTAATCCAAAAGACTGAGAAGGGATGGAAGGTCAAGCCCTCTGGGGCACTGGCCTTGGGTAAGCGGAGGGACGTTGTGAAGAGGGCACCGTTGGGTTTATATACTTGGTGGTCGGGCAGATTAAGGAGGTACAGCCCAATGGTTTGGACTGTCCCAGTTTCTTTTCACACATTTCTTCCTTTGTGCTGCTACCTCAGACCCATCTCCTCCGTAGGGACATCTCCCTCTTTTGTGCTTAAGCTTAAGCACATGGTACCTGAGGGTTGACAGGAACCCTGCCGGGTCATTTAGCCCTTACAAGTGTCATGTCCCAGATGAGGCCCAGAGGGTCATCTCTACCCATGAGGGCAGAGGGGGGTTGCTTACAGGAAGGGAGGCTTGGAGGCTCTGAGTGGGTTTCACAGAGATCTTTGGGTTCCTCCTTTGCAAGGCCAGGACTGGCCCAAGTCACTGGGGTGCTGAGCCCACAGATGGGCATTATGTCAGCTTGGTCACTAGAATGAGGGAGCTAAATGGAGGCTGGGCAAGAGGGTGAGGCCCACACGGCTGGTTGTCAGAACAAGCATTCCAGGTCAGCCCTCTGGAGCTACTCAAGCCGCAGTATGTCTAACAGGAATGGCTGTCTCCTTTCCTCAGGCCAAACCTGACTGAAAATACAAGGCTGCGCAGTGTAGGGTAGGAGCTGAAATGCGTGCAAGATGAGGAAGCTTACAGAGCACGTTAAACATGGGCAACCGCCTCTCTTCATAAAGACTCGAGGAAAATCTTATCTCCCTGTTCTGGAACCCCGTGGGGGGAAACAACTGGGCAGTCAGTCAGAGTCCAGGCTACGGTTAATAGTATTACTGTTTATTGGGCCTCTACTTACCACATGTCAGCCATTTTATGTGGCTTATTATTTCCATTTCGCAGAGGAGTAAACTGAGGCTCACAGAGGCTAAGGAACCTTAAGTCACATTCTTTTAAGTGGTAGAACCAGTGTTTAAACTCAAGCAGCCTGACCTAGAACTCATGCTTTTAGCCGCTGTGGTACACTGCTCACTCTGTATGCCAGCGGACGGGATGGGTACTGCTGAGTGACAATTCTTGAATTTCTAGTGTTTCTCTCTGTATGTCTTCCTAGCAGAAGTACTAACTGCCTTTGTCCCAGTCTTTGTTTTCAAGGATGTTTGTATAGCCGACAGTCATAAGATAGAAATCACGTCTCCGTCCGGAGGAGCAAAGGAGAGGCTCACTCGGTGCTTAGGATAAAAGATCTGCGTCCCCTGTGCTACAGGCTCCATCTCTCCCATGGTGTGCTGTGTCTGCACGTGCCCTGGCCCTCTGCACTGCCCTGGTGGAACTGAGACTTGGAGAAGAAAAGCAAATGCTGACACGCCAGGGACCATATTGCTGTGAAAAATAAACTATCCTTTCCTTCAGATCCAGAAGGAGAGCCCTTGAAACCGTGTCTTCAACCAGAATCCATGAAGCAGCAGCAGGTTCACTTAGCTGGGAAGCAGGGCAAAGTATGGGCCTCTTCACAGCTCTCGACAGGCACCTCTCTGTGCATATATGGGCAGATGAACCTAAGTTCCGACAGCCACGTGCAGCTGGTAAAGGACTCAGCAAACTCATATCTGCCTCCTTCCAAGGCCTGTGTTCTCACTGTCTCATGATTGTAGAAGGGGACCAGATTGGAAAAGATGAAGGAACATGGCTCATGGAAGATCTTATGGCTCCCAAGGGGAAGCAGAGAAAGGTTTGATGCAGATCAGCGAAGGCTCTGGGCTTCTTGCCTAAACCACTCGTCTCACTCGCTGTTTGTGATTTTTTTAAAACTATTTTTTTTAATGTTATTTATTTTTGAGAGTGAGAGCAAGAGAGAGCATGAGCAGGGAAGGAGCAGAGAGAGAAGGTGACACAGAATCTGAAGCAGGTTCCAGGCTGTGAGCTGTCAGCACAGAGCCCGACGCAGGGCTCGAACCCATTAACTGTGAGATCGTGATCTGAGCCGAAGTCAGACACTCAACCAACTGAGCCACCCAGGCGCCCCTGTTTTGGATTTTGTAATGGATGCTGGGATGCCCCACCCAGATCTTACCTTCAGAAAGGAAATACACATTTCCCTGCTGCTGGAAGTATTAGTAACTACAAGCTCCCTTCCAGGTCCTTCTCCATAAACTGTCAGGCTGAAGGTTGCTGCCTCACCTGAACACGTGTCCCAGCTCTGGGTCCGCAGTGCAAGACTGCTTGGAGATGTGGGCCAATGTGAGGGAGCACAGGATGTTCTGGAACTTCTGCTTCGAGGTCAAAGAACTCTGATTTTAGCTCCAGAGCTGCCTGCAGGAGAGACTCAATTTCCTGCCTTTTTTTACACTAACATCACAGTTCACGTCCTTTCTCAGATCAAACCTTCCTTTGCTCCCCACGGTGCTGACCTTGAGAACTTCTCCACTGATTGCCAGCATACATCTCGGCAGGCAAACTCTGGTGAATACTTCCTGGGGAGCCCACCTAAAGCAGACCTCCTATAAATCATGATATGAAACAAACGGTCATATAGAAAAAGGACGCCCAAAGATCTTGCGTGCTTTGATTCGCAATTTTTGGTATCTGTAGCTTTTACATAACTCATTTAAAATATCCCTTATAAGCTCATCAAAATCGTATAGTTAAGCCAAACTTAAATAATTACACTAAAGGATAAGAAATTATATTTATTAAAGCATTCCAGTTGTGACAAGTTTGTAGTATCTTCATTGAATTGCTTTTCCTGACACTTTAGTCTACAAATAAGTAAGAAGCAACAGGAAAATCATTAGCTTGTCATGTAATGCCCCGATGGAAATTTTAGTATAATTGAATTTCTGTGTTCCCTTGAGATGCAAATACTGTGAATGTTTCATACATTATGTAAATGGAACAGTGGGAACCATTTGCAAGTCATACCATCTAAAGCATCTTGGAAAATTATATTAACCTCCTTACCTATTTCCGAGGTAACATGCCTGTGGGAATGGAAAAGTCGGGATTTTGTGCAGCCTCTCAAGAACACATTTGGGAGGGGTATGGTGATAACGAATGCACGAAACAACCCCTTCCTGGCTTCTGACTTGAGAATTAATCCATGAGGGCAAGGCCGGTGAGAACGAAGACCAGGTAGGGCAGTCCTGGGCCCATCTTATGTCCTGAGTGTTATGGAGTCCAACCTTTTCTCAAAGGATGCCATCAGCCTATTCCATCGTCACGAATTTGTACAAACACATCTACATGATGGCTTTCCTGAGGGTTAAAGGGTTGCCGTGGCCGTTGAAGTTTCCTGATTCCAAAACTAAGTGATAAACTAGTTTCTCCTTCCACCCACACCACCATAAGTTTTGTCTTATTTGATGAGCCAATCAATCACGTTTTCAGCCTGCTGAGAGTTTTGATTTTCAAACCGTGCCAAAGGGCAGACTATTTCTTGATTGCATAAAAGGACAATCAACACTAAAATAAAATATTTTATTTTATTATTATATTTTAGCTTATTTATTTATTTTGAGAGAGAGAGTGTATGCTCTTGCTCACATGAGTGAATGGGGGAGGTACAGAGAGAGACAGAGACAGAGAGAGAGAGAGAGGGAGAGAGAGAATTCAAAGCAGGCTCCATGTTGTCAGTGCAGACTCAAATTCACAAATCCTGAGATCATGACTTGAGCTGAAATCAAAAGTCAGTCGCTTAACTGATGAATGAAACACCCAGGCATTCCTAAAGTAAATAATATTTTAAAGCTTCATTTTTTAAGGGCACCTGAGTGGCTCAGTCAGTTAAGAGTCCAACTTCAGTTAAGATCATGATCTCTCGGTTCATGAGTTGGAGCCCCACGTCAGTCTCTGTGCTGACAGCTCAGAGCCTGGAGCCTGCTTGGGATTCTGTGTCTCCCTCTTTCTCTCCTCCTCCCCTCCTCGCTTTCTGTCTCTCTGTCTGTCTCTGTCTTTCTGTCTCTCTCTCTCAAAAATAAATAACATTGAAAATTTTAAAAAATAAATCTTTGTTTTTTAAAAGCTTTGTGTGGAAAATGCATATTTCTCCTGAATAAATGCATTGTGTTTCATCCTTATAGTGCAACCAGTTGAACTAGTTATTTTTTAATTAAAAAAAAAGTTATGCAAAGCCCAATACTCAATTCAGTCATGTAAACAAGCAAGGCAAGCAAAACGATTCAGAGTGCTGAAAATTTAGCTTAGTTAGAGCAAATCTCTTAAGTAATGCAAACACCTTCGAATTGAGAAAGAAATCCCAGAGATAATAAATAGTGTTAATACAAACATAGAGGAGTGTTTGGTTTAAGCCCTTGCATAACTTATGAAAAATTACATACAGTCAACAGCATTGCATTGTCCTCTAAACAACTAATACGTTGCTTCATATTGCTGGTATCGTAGCTTCCAGTCATTAGACCAAAAATGAGATAAGAGATTGAGCAAGTTTCTGTGAAGGAACCACAGAAATTCCATCCATGGAGACACTTAAGTTGACACTAAGCAGAAATTTTAGAAATACATTTTTAGGAAATCATTCTCCCTAATGGAATAAAAAGCTTCGATATTTAAGAAACTAGCAGCATACAAGGTGCTTTATTGTTACCTAAACTCATCATTATTGCTCAGCAATCTTCTAGCAGAGGGACAGAGGCAAAAGTTTAGCCAATTGAAATTCAGGTGGTAAAAATGAAAGAGGAATTATCTTGAGGTCAGCATTCTAACTCAGAGACAGTGTAGTGTATGTGTGTTAAGGATCTAGAACTCTTTATTTTATTTTTTTTATGTTTATTTCTTTTTGAGAGAGACAGAGTGTGGATCAGGGGAGAGGAAGAGAGGGAGGGAGGTACAGAATCTGAAGCAGGCTCCAGGCTGTGAGTGGTCAGCACAAAGCCCGAGGCGGGGCTTGAATTCACAAATTGTGAGATCACCACCTGAGCCGAGGTCGGACCCTTAACCAACTGAGCCACCCAGGCTCCACAAGGATCAATGACTTAGTGAGACCTAAGATTCCAAAGTTCTCCTAAGGAAGGAAATGTGCTTGAAATGCCTAGTATAATGGCCAGAATGTGAAAAGGTCAATACACGTCAGTCTATGACTCTATATAAATGGAGTATTGCTTGTATGTCTGTCCATCGCCGAGGATGAAATGATTTCAGGCAGGCTGGGATTGCAGCTATAGAAAATACCAAGCAGAGCTCTTTGAAACTGGATTGCTCTTGGAGTCACTACCCCTTACAGATACTTCAGAAGCTTGCTGGAGAAATAGTGTTTCTAGCTGTTCTGAGCCGTGCTCAGGGATCATTTGGGAATCTTGGAAGCTGGGCAGAATTTCCTGATAGCAAAAGATTGAAAACAATATAGGGCAACATGGAGCAGAAAGGGTGTGGGCTTCTCCTGTGCAGGTGAAAAAAGACAGCCTACGATAGTCATGAATCCGATTTAAAGACGTCTTCAGGTCCACCAGATTTGGATGCTTTTATGATACACTCTAATGCTGAACTTTGGAAATTAACATCCTGGATCACAGAAATGAATCTGGTTCTTCCACTTTGTATGGGCCTTTCTGAATATTTACCATTCAGAAGCAATGGAGATCCCAAATAGGATAAGATAACTAAATCACAGGAGCAGATCTGAAAAGGTGCCTCTTTGTGAAGCAAGTTAGTGCAAGTTCCATTGTTCTAATTGTGTAGGTAGAAGAAACCATTGAGACAGAATCATATCGATAACCCTACAACATCAAGACTGCAAGCTGCTTGTGGATTAAGGGAAAGGTTGCTTTCATTTCCTTTTTCCTTGTATTGAGAAAGCTCAGTTGCTTTCTTTCTACTTGAGATACCAAGCGTGGGCAAGTCATAGTCTCTAAAGACTGGCATTGCCTTCAGCAGCGTCCTGGGGACCTGGTGGATGGGGTTAATGGAAGTGTTTAGATTTAATTGATCCAGGGAGATTTACTTTCACCTTGTGCTGGCTTTCCCATGTCTAAAATACATCAACTGTTGGCACTCAGATTCAGTGAACTATCCTAGTCTAGAGGACAGACATTCACATAACATAATTGTCTTCACAAAATGAAGAAATGTAGTGAGGTTTTCTGAACGGTAGGGTGGTGGTGATAAAGGAAAAGCATTGAACGGGGATCAGGTGAGCCAGGATTTAATTTCATCTGTGCTATTTACTAGTTTTAGATGCTTCTCCTCTTTATATCGGCTCTATCTCTGTGGTGCACAGATTACTCATTCGCAAAATTATGAATAAAAAACCTGGAGTTCTAGAATTGCATGAGTTTTGTGGATTCTAAACATCCTTTTTGATTGACTTCTAGATTTAAAATGCCTTTTGCATTTATTGAAATTCATAGTCTAAGCAAGGAAAGTAATAAGGAAGAGGACTTTGCTAAGGTAGAAGTAATCTGTTGTCATTTCTTTTTTCTATTTGCAAACGGCTGGGGCAGGAAGTTCTGTGTATGCATGTGTAGGCATACATCTAGTCATGAATTTGAGATGAAAATTCAATCTTGAGAAAGCTCACCTTATAACATTTTGCCTCCATCTATACCCTATTTCACTCCATACTCAACTTTGAATAAACACTGTGCTCTCAGCCAAGGATGAGAAGATCCAGCATTAGTCATAACTATCCTGTTTCACCCACACAGAAGCCCACACCCTTTCTGCTCCATGTTGCCCTATATTGTTTTCGATCTTTTGCTATAGGGAAATCCTTCCCAGCTTCCAAGATTCCCAAATGATCCCTGAGCACAGCTCAGAACAGCCAGAAAGAATATTTCTCCGGGAAGCTTCTGAAGTATCTGTCTGTAAGGGGTACTGACTTCAGGAGCAATCAGATTTCAAAGAACTCTGCTTGGAATGTTCTATTGCTGCAATCCCCACCTGATAAATCCATACTAGGCACCCAGATGGACGGTCAGTGCCTCCATCTACACATAGTCACAAACTGATAGTGTATTGAGGCTTCTTCCTATTCTGGCCATTATCCTAGGCATTTCATGTACGTTTCCTTGCTTAGTCCCCATGACAACATGGTGAATGAGACAATTATCCACATTGTCTAGGGCGGGAGTATGGTCCAAACAAACCCATTAGGTTACTTCTGCAGCATGCCCTTTTAGCTTCCCTCTCATCTGTGGATCAATCATGCCTTTGTGAGCTGACCTTCCTTTCCTCGGTTTCTGTGTATAAACCTCAAAGGTCCCTGCATTTCATATTGTTAAAAAACAAAATTCGACCAAGTAAATTTGAAGATCTAATTGACTTTATTAAGCGATTCATGAACAGGACAGCATTCTATCTACCAAGTAGAAGAAAGCTCTGAGGAGTTGTACAAAATGGAAGCTTTTATAGGAAGGTGGATGAGGCAAGGGCCATTAGCAAATAAAAAGAAATGATTGTTCTGGGCAAGGTCATTAGTCCTTTAGGGGAAGGGCAGGAGGTCTTATTAGGTGGATTACTTCATCTTCTTTTGTGGGGTGGAGAGGCCCCATGTGACAGATTATGTCATTGATGCTGATCAGAAAATTCCTGACTGGTCCATTAAGACATTAAGAAAATTCCTGACTGGTCCATTACATTTCTTTCTTTCTCTTTTTAATGTTTAGTTATTTATTTTTGAGAGAGAGAGGGAGAAAGCACACACATGAGCTGGGGAGGGGCAGAGAAAGAGAGGGAGAGAGAGAATCCCAAGCAGGCTCCATACCCAGCATGGAGCCCCACTTGGGGCTTGATCTAATGAGATCATGACCTGAGCAGACATCAAAAGTCAGATGCTTAACAGACTGAGCCACCCAGGGATCCCAAGACTGCATTTCTAGAGGAGGTTGAAACTACAGTTAAGTTAGGTATTGGCCTTGGTTTGGTGACTTGGCCTAAGTGATACCATTTTGGGGCCCATGTTTTCTTTTCCATAATATCTACCAGAACTATTTGCACCATTAGCTTTTTCAATAAAACCTGCCCTATTGCCAATGTGCAATCAATGAATCAATCAATTAATGTTTGGGGAACATGGACCACTGGAGCCTTTGCATCTTATCGAAGACGTTGAAGTCTTGGCACATTGTCATTTGTACCAAGGGTCACAGGATGCTGACAGATGACTGGTTAAGAGGGTTTTGAACTCTTTTACCTCAGAAGAAGGCTTTGAATCCTCTGCTGACATGCTTGTTTCCAACAGTTCAAGACAAGTCACAAAAACACCCAAGGTGAAACTTGGGCTGAGCAAAAGCAAGAGCGTGAGCCAGTGCCTGAACAGAGGGAAGGGACTAGAAGTAATTCCAGCAAGAGACCTGATCATCATGTCAAGCAACACTTTTATATTTACGAGATAGGTAGATGGGTTGCGACGAAATTATGTTTGAGACTTTGTCATGGTAAAGCTTTAAAGAGAAATGTAGTCAAGACAAAGAAAGACAACCCTCTCATATCCTGTTTAGTCTCCAGCATGCTTGTTTGCAAAACACAGGGCTCAGTTTGTGCATACCTAATTTGGGCAGCCAGTTGATTGTCTTAGAAAACTTCTCAAAATTGAGCTATCCCAGCTGCTTGTTTATAATTCTACAATAATCCTCTGTCTGTGGGTCTCGACCTGCCTGGAGAACATGAGGTAAGGCATAGGACAAAGAGCAAGAAACCTTGAAAATCAAGAAACCTCAATTTCCTTTCTCTTGAAGTGTTTCTGAGGCATGAAAAGTGGGAAAGGAAACTAACATTTACTATTGTCTCGTTTAATTCCTTCAACGCGCTGAAAGGTATTATTACCTCAGTTCCCTAAACAAAGAAGGCTCAGAGAAGATGATTCACTTGCCCTCGTCACCCACGATTTGGGTGCACAGGCTGGTACTTGGTGCTGACTCATATCCAGTGTTGTCTCTCCTATGCCCCAGAGATGCAGGGGAAGAAAATGTTCCTTAAAACTCATGTTTGTTGGACACCTTAAAATATCCTTGCGAATTATTACTTAAATTATTTTGGCATAATAATTCCACTGAAACCAAAAACCTTAAAATTTCTACTATGTGTATGCAATTTGCCCCCCCCTTTTTAAATTTTTTTTCCCTGAAAAACGTAAAATGGTAAGTCTTGGCTATGTGGGAGAAGGGTGGCACTTTATACATTTGCTTTAAACTTAAGATCTTTTTCCTTCTAAACAGACTACAATTTTTAGAACAGTCTTAGATTCACAGCAAAATTAAGCTAAAGGTATGGAGATTTCCCTTATACTCCTTTCTTCCACGTATATACAGCCTCCGTCAGTATCAACGTCCTGCACCAGAGCCGTACATTTGTTACATACAATGAACCTACAAACACATATCATTAACAACGGAAGTCCATAATTTACATAGGGTTCACATCGGTGATATTCATTCTATGAGCCTGGACAGATGTAGAATGAATGGCATGTACCAACCATTGCAGCATCATGCAGAGTATTTTCACTGAGAAAATACTAAGAGTCCTCTGCGCTCTGCCTGTTCAGACCTACCCACCTTTATCCCTCAACCACCGATCTTTTTATTTTCTCCATAGCTTTGCCTTTTCCAGAAGGTCACATAGTTGGAATCACCACTATATAGCTTCATTGGATTGGCTCCTTTCATTAATGATATGCATTGAAAGTTCCTTCATAGCTTGTCATGGTTTGATAGCTCATTTCTTTTTAGTGCTGAATAATATTCCATTGACTGGATGTACCACAGGCTACTCATCCATTCACCTATTGCGGGACATCTTGGTGGCTTCCTGGCTTTGGCAATTATGAATTGCTGTAAATACATATCTGCAGGCTTTTGTGTAAGCATAATTTTCACATCATGTTAGCAGATACCAAGAAACAAGACTGTTGGATCATAGGGTAACAGCATGCTTAGTTGTATAAGAAACCACCAAATTGTCTTCCAAAGTGGCTCTATCACTTTAGAATAATAGCATTCCAACCAGCAGTGAATGAGAGTGCCTCACCAGCATTTGGTATTATCGGTGTCCCAGATTTTAGCCATTCTGATAGGCATATGGTGATCTCTCATTACTGTTTTCATTTGCATTTCCCTGATGACATATGACAGAGAGCATCTTTCTCTATCCTTATTTGCTATATCTTTTATGAGGTGTCTCTTTAGGTCTTTTGACCATTTTCTGATTGGATTGTTCATTGTCTTATTGTTGAGTTTTATGAGTTCTTCGTATATTTTGGATAACACACTTATCAGCTATGTCTTTTGCAAGTATTTTCTCCCAGTTTGTGGTTTGCTTTCTCATTCTTCTGATAGTGTCTTTCTCAGAGCAGAAGTTTTAGATTTTAATGAAATTTGGCTTCTCAAGTCTTTCTTTCCTTTCTTTTTATTTTATTTTTAAAATTTTTAATGTTTTATTGATAGAGAATGTTTATTTATTTATTGAGAATGAGAGAGAGAGAATGAGTGAAGGAGGTGCAGAGAGAGAGGGAGAGAGCCTCCCAAGCAGGCTCTGTGCTAACAGTGCAGAGTCTGAAGTAGGGCTCAATCTCATGAATCGTGAAATCATGACCTGAGCCAAAGTCAAGAGTTGGATGGTCAACAGTCTGAACCACCCAGGTGCCCCAAAGACTTTATTTTTAAAGTAATATCTACACCCAGTGTGGGGCTCAAACCCATAACCACGAGATCAAGAGCCACACACTCTTCCCACTGAGCCAGTCAAGTGCCCCTCAATTATTTCTTTCATGGATCATGCCTTTGGTGGTGTATCTAAAAAGTTTAGAATCTTTTTAAAATAACAGAGTATGTGTTTGTGATAGTCCAAATGTATTCATGCCTCAGACCATAAGAAGATTAGATTCAGAAAGCATAATTTGAAAGAATTTTCAGGCCATTATAATAAATAGGCTTTAACTTGGATAAGACATTAAACATGAATTGATGGAAAGTGAAGATTCATACCTTTTCTTCTGTGAGATTCAGAAAGTTGGCAGCAATGCCTCTTATTTCATTAATAGTGCCTCTTATATTCATTTTTTCTAAATCAGAAGGCAAAGGTGCATTGAATTACCTAGCAAATCATCACACAAAGATGTGAAGTCAAACATCATATTTCACTGAGCTCAATGGGCAGCAGTGGGAAGGTCAGACGACAACCTTGCCTAAACGTTTGACAGATGTGGAATTTTCCTTGCCATGGACATTTAAACATGTAATAGGTTTGTCCCGGTATCTGTCACACAGAAAGGTCCTTCTATCCACTTCTAACGGATACACAGCAAAGGCTGCAAGAATGAGTCATGCTCAGGGACACGATGTCATAGAAAGGGTTTTGGCAGCATGGTCCTCTGAAGCGGAGAAAACAGTGCCCGTCCCCAGGGCCTTGCCTATAGAGTTTTACTTTGTCCCTCCCACTAACTGCGATCACCATCCTTCAGACTGTCATCTCATAAGTTAAGGACAGTGTCTGTCTTTCAGAAACTACACAAAATAAGGCCAAGAAGCTGAATCCTTAGGGGTATGAAATATTAATGTGCCAGGAATTTCTTTAATAAGAAACAATTTGATATCCCTTGAATTACAGAAGCTAGGCCTAAAAACAATAACTCGGTGCTAGACTTTTCTCTGTCCCCTTGGATAAGGCCTTGAATTCTTTCCCATCAATGCAGTGTAGTTGTACAGGTCATGGGTTAAATATATATATTTTTTAATTTTTTATGTTTATTTATTTTTAAGAGAGAGAGAGAGACAGAGAGAGTGCCAGCAGGGAAGGGGCAGAGAGAGAGGGAGACACAGAATCTGAAGCAGGCTCCAGCCCTGAGCTGTCAGCATAGAATCCGATGCAGGGCTCAAACCCACAAACTGTGAGATCATGACCTGAGCCAAAGTTGGACACTTAACGTACTGAGCCATCCAGGTGCCCCAGGTGAAATATATTTTTATGACACAGTGCAGCTTAGTCAGTCTAAGTGCTTCAGAAGAAAAAATATTTGAAAGAATTCTGGGTGGCAGAAGTTTGGTAAGCAGTTATTTCTTGCTTATCAAACCAGTGTAACTGTAAACAAGTCAATATATGTACTCAGAGGAAGAAGCCTACCCTCTTCCTAACAGAGGGGTAAGTTTTCCTCCTCTGAAATTAAAATATTCCTATGGGATTAAATCATTGTCTGAAATATGGGGAGACTCAGACTGCCCAAATGTCAGCTAAGACTCTTTTGACTGCAAATCTAACTTAAAATGGCTTCAATGATCAGGAAAGCTCAACTCTCAAAGCTCAGTAGCTCAACTACTCAACTGGAAGTCCAAGATGGGATGGCTCCAACGTTGGCTTCATCCAGCAGCTGTGTGTTTTAGCTACTCCCTCCTTCTGTAGGCTGCCTTCACTTAGGGGCAGAAATGAAGCCACCAGTCCCAGCCTTATATCCACGTATACTACATCCTGGGGAAGAGGGCGCTGGAGCCTCTAGTACAAATTGTGTCACAAACAAGGGAGACTATCATGTTCTGACTGACCTCAGCCTGGAGTCCTTGAACCAGTCTTTGACAAACAGCCTGAGATGAGCTTGATTGGGCTAAAGTAAACAGGGTCCTCTTCTCAACCCATTTCCCACACAATGGTGAGGGATGGAAGGGACACTGGACATGCCTTCGCAGTGGTCACATATATTCATGAACTCTTAGCCACCATTTCATGTATCACCACAAATACCTAAGAGCATCGTGTATATGTTTTGGAGGTGAGGGGTTTTCAGAGAAACTCACTCCAAGAAAAGGAAAGTCAACATTATTCATAATTGTAGGGTTTAGGCTTTGCTAAGAAGTGTGCACTCTGCCTCTCTCATGCTACATTTTTATTCTCATGCTGTAACCCTGACTTTCCTGCCCTATAGGCCACTCCTTGAGTGCCCCGTGCATCCTCCGGGCCTTCCACTCCGTCTCCCACTGCAGCCACTGCTGAAGTGACAGAGGCACTGACCCGCTTGCAGCAGGTAGAACTGCCAACTCCTTGTCTATGCCTCTTGCTTCCTCCTTGGGGCTTCTCTACAGATACCTATGGGAGCCTGCTGGGCGGTACAGGGGAGTTAATGCCCACAGGGCCATTTTTGACCAATGTGTGATGGGAACAGAGGGTCATTCATTTCTTATTATGTCCTCTGGGCAGACAGCTCCATGAGCACATCCTGAGAAAGATGACGAGTTAAGCCCTCTAAGCATCTTGTATTGGCTTTCCATCCCCGCCGCTCTTTCACTCCCCTGCCCCTCACTTTTGCCCCCTCGGATCACTTCCCCAATAAATGTCTGCCTCAAGGCTTGGAGTCAGGCTGTGCCTTCAGGGATGCCCTGGCAAAATCGCAGTAGGTCATAGGTGACACTTATGTAGGCTATATATATTGCACACGTAGGTGTTACATTGTGAATACACACAGGAGCCCCCAAACTTCTGCAGACTAGAGCAAACTCAAGTCTTGGCTTCTGTGTAAAAACTAGATTCCCGTTCATCGAGGCATCCTATATAATGCCCCCTCTTTCTCCATATACCCCCGTGTTTCTCTCCACCTCCCACCAGCTCATCATTTTTGTCATTTCCTGCCCACGTGTTGCCCTGTTTACATGCATTCCAGGAGAGTGAAAGTAGCTCAGGAGAAGGCTGAAGTAGGGGTAGAGATGTAGCTACAGTGAAGGGGAAACAAAAGTGGAGGAACCAGACAGACCAGCTCCTGCTGGGGAATGAGCCATGTGAGAAAAGCCACCAGCTGGAAGGTTTACAATCATTCCACATTCCAGACGAGCTCCTGCTAAAGACCTATCTTTGTTTCCTGCCCTGCTCTCCCAAGAAAGGTAGTAATTCCAGATGAAGGGGGGCCGTAAGAACTTTATTTAAAAAAAAAAAAATGCATCTCAAGTGCTCCTAGCATAGGCACTCTATAAATACCTCCTGTGGTCATTTGGCTAATTTCTTCCTTAGGTCCTTCTTGATCCCCCAAGAGTTTAAAGCATCTTCTTCTTTATAATCTTCCAAAAATCTTTGCTACCAGTTGGTGTTGTTTCATGTGAAGCTGGGCAAATGTTTACCATGATGAGATTATTTTTTTTAATTTTTTTTTTTAATTTCTAAAGGAGAGAGAGAGAGAGAGAGAGGCAGCATGAGCAGGGGAGGGTCAGAGAGAGAGGGAGTCACAGACTCCGAAATAGGCTCCAGGCTCTGAGCTGGCAGTCAGCACAGAGCCCAACGTGGGGCTCGAACCCACGAACCGTGAGATCATGACCTAAGCGAAAGTCAGATTCTTAACCGACTAAGCCACCCAGGCGCCCCTGGGCAAATGTTTACCATGATGAGATTATTAGTTGGAGTTGTAGGGGCAGCAAATTAATTTTTCTCACTTCCTTCATCCATGAAATTTGGTGGAAGTACAAGGCACTGAGCAAATGCTTAACTGTTCTGAGCACTCAGCACTGCCTCAATGGCAGAAGGGAAAAAGGCAAAGAAAAGCAGAACAAAGCACAGAAACAACACTACCTGCACCCAGGAGACGTTCAATGTCATTGGCAGTCTCTCTAAACTCTTCCTGGGATTTTCCCAAAGCTTTCAATCCCTGCCTTAAGGGCTACCCTACACACAATGGAGTGTAAGAACACTGCATGTTAACCAATATTTTCTCCCCAAGAGGTCAGGACAGAAAAACAAGACTCCCGTGAGCACACCTGGTGTGTTGTTTTCAGCAAACATCTTTATTTCTTTCTTTTTTTTTTAATGTTTTATTTATTTCTAGGAGAGAGAGAGAGAGACAGCGTGAGCAGGGGAGGGTCAGAGAGAGAGGGAGTCACAGACTGAAACAGGCTCCAGGCTCCGAGCTGGCAGGCAGCACAGAGCCCGACGCGGGGCTCGAACCCACGAACGGCGAGATCATGACCTAAGCGAAAGTCGGACGCTTAACCGACTAAACCACCCAGGCGCCCCAACATCTTTATTTCTATTCAGAGTGATTTGAGCTGGAGGCAGGCCAATGACACTTCAGAGGAGCTTTCTCGTATTTTTCATATCTTAAGACCATATAAATGTATTCTCTGCCCCCCCCCACTTTGTTGAGGTATAACTGACAAAATAAAACTTGTATATTTTTAAGGTGCACAACGTGATGATTAGATACGTGTATGCACATGAAATGGTTACCATAAGTGAGTTGATTGATATATCCATCACCTCACATAGTTTCCATTATCTGTGCGTGTGGTGAAAATGCTGAAGATCTACTCTCCTAGCAAATTTCAAGTGTACAACACAGTATCATTAACTGTGCTCCTAACTTATTCATCCTATAACTGGAAGTTTGTACCCTTTGACTAACCTTTTTCCATTTCCTCCATGTTCCGCTCTATGAAACCACCATTCTACTCTCTATTTCTGTGAGTTTGACTTTTGTTTTTTGAGAATCTACATGTAAGTGATGTAATATTTGTCTTTCTCTGTCTGGTTTATTTCACTTAGCAGTGTTCTTCAGGTTCATCCTAGTGTTGCTGCAAAGGCAAGACTTTCTTCTTTCTTATGGCTGAGTACTCTTCCATGTGTATCTGTCTTCTTCATCCCTTCCTCTACTGACAGACACTTAAGTTATTTCCATATCTTGACTATAATGAATAATGTTGTAGTGAACACAGAAATGTAGACATCTCTTAGAGACATTGATTTCATTTCCTATAGTTATATCCCCAGCAGTAGGCTATATCCTCAACCTTAAGGACCATATGCTGAATCATATGGTAAAGCTAATTTTCAGTTTTTGAGGAACCTCCATACTGTTTTCCATAGTGACTGCACCAATTTACATTTCCACCAACAGTGCACAAGGATCCCTTTTCTTCACATCCTCACCAACACTCCACCCTCACTCTCTCTTTGTCAATAACAGCCAGTCTAAGGAGTGAGGTAGTATTTCAGTGTGGTTATGATTTGCATTTCTTTGATGCTTAGTAATGTTAAGTGTCTTTTCGTGTCCCTGTGGCCATTTGTATATTTTGTCTGGAAAACTGTCTATTTAGTTTCTTTGCCCTTTTTAAAATTTGAACACATTTTAATTTAAAATTTTTTCAATAATGGTGTTGGGGAAAATGGATATCCATAGGCAAAAGAATGAACTTGGATCTCTATCTTATACCATTCACAAAAATTAATCTGAAATGGATTAAAACCTTAAATGTGAATCTGGAAACTATAAAACTCTTAGAAGAAAACATAGGGAAAAACTCCCTGACAATGGTCTTGGCAATGACTTTTCTTTCTTTCTTCCTTCCTTCCTTACTACCTTTCTCTTTCTTTCTTCCTTCCTTCCTTTCAGGGGAATGTGACACCCAAATCACAGGCAATAAAATAAAAAATGAACAAATGAGGCCACATCAAATTAAAAACTACTGCACAGCAAAGATAATAGTCAACCAAATGAAAATGCAACCTATGGAATGGGAGAAGATATTTAAAAACTGTGTATCTGATAAGGGGTAAATATATGAAATACTTAAGGAACTTGTAAAACTCAACAGCAAAAAAAAAAAAATAAGCCCCACATAATCCATATAAACAAATTCTTAATAAAAACAGAAAAGTTATTCACTAGCCCATCTTATAGTTAGGTTGCACGCAGTTTATGTTCAACTGTTATGTTTAGTGATTTTCCTTACAATGTTCCTAGAAATAAATTGTACGTGTTTTTTATGATGTAGTAAACCTTTTCCTGAATGACTTTGAAATCTGGAAGAAAGAATTAGCAAAATTTGAGCTAACTACAGGTCCAAGAAAGACTCTGTATTATCTGTATGGTGAAAATTGTGAGCAGCATTTCCTTTATTTATAATTCATTTGTGGTTATACCTTGGAGGCCTTAGATGCTGCTCATTTGTTTTCAAAGCCTCTCTCAGGTTTAAAATTCTTCTGAGTAGGGAAAGAAAGCGTCCTAGGCATATGGAAAAGGTCCTTATCTTGAGTGGCCATTAATGGAATCAAAACAGAGCCTGAAGTCAGCTTTATTAGACAAAAACAGTCATGAGCTGCACAATAACATCAAACTTCAACATTGTTAGTCAAACCTCCTGTTTCTCAACCTCGAGTCTTAGTAGGACATGTGAGTTAGTAAATACGTGAAGGGAAGTAATGATTCATTGCTGCCATTTCCATCACTCAAAACAGAAACTTACCAACACTTAGTGTTTCAGTAGATATTTTTTCCCCCATTTGGTATATAAACTACCAGGAATGAAACAGTAAGCAGGAGATCTTCCAGTAGTGATGGGGAGGGGATTTTAACTGAGAAGATGGTACCCATTTCAGAAGTGGCCTTAAAGACATGGGTGGGGTAGTTTTGTTCCCGATGGTGGCTTCTTGTAAAAGGGTCACTAGTTGCTTGTCCCCTTGGATTATGTCCATTTCTTGGTCACCATCATCAGTAGTGGAGTTGGAACTCTAACTTCGGACATAGCATATAAGCATGGAACATTGAGAATTAAGACTGGAAGGGAAGAAATTCACTGGTTTATAAATTGAAAAAGAAAAATGCTTTGATATGACAAAGTAAAGTGGAATGTAATATACTCTTTATAATGAAATGTCAAACTGCAACAAAATATGAAACCAAAGGGAAAAGCACAACAAAATGTCAGTCTATGTTGTGTATTAACTTTATAATCTCAACATCTTGCAACTTTACCTTGGCCTCTCCCAGCTGCACAGCTGCTATATATGTGTATATATATATATATATATATATATATATATATACACACACACACACACTTCTTCAGTCTCTTCTTCTCTAGTTGGTTTGTTTCTATTAATATCCACATAATGGAAAAATATCTCTAATCTACTTTTTGACACTCTAGGAGTCAGTATGTTCCTTTTTGAAATATTCTCTAAAATAATAGTGGACTATTTCTGAAATTAACATGAAAGTCAATCCTTTGGAAGCACCCTCTCCTCCCTTCTTCCCTGAATCATGTGTTTTTACATTTTTGCTCCATTTCTTGGGTGAGTGCCTCTGCGGGCCCCACGCCATGGAGGTGACATTGCCAGTGACTGGAGCTCTCTAGGCCTTACTCCCCTGATCTGTACAAGGGAGGAAACAAAAGCAGTAACAATAATAGTCCGTGCATGGGCTTCTAAGATTCACAAAATAGCCAACATTTACTGGACATGTACTGTGTCCGGCATAGTGCTGAATGCTTACCTAGCTTACCTAGTTCGTTCTTCATAACTATTTGGGGCACCTGGGTGGCACCCTCGATTGAACATTCTGCTCTTGATTTCAGCTCAGGTCATGCTCTTGTGGTTGTGGGATCAAGTCCCGAGTCAGGCTCTGAGCTGACAGTACAGAGTCTGCTTAGGACTCTCTCTCTCTTCCTCTCTCTCTGCCCCTCCCCTGCTCATGCTCTCCCTCTCAGCCTCTCTCTCAAAAATAAATTACCAAACTTAAACAACAACAACAACTATAGCGCTGACGTCTGAGATAAAAGCTATTATTATCCCACTACAGAGAAGTGAGCTCACTTACCCCATTAGTGCCAGCCAATCAGTGTTGCAGCTGGGATTTCCCTTACTATGTGTCATGAAACTATATTCATTCAATGCGTAGCAGAATTTGTGACACAACAGCACTTGCTCGGTAAATGTTTATTATTTATTCTTATCTTCTTTTTTCATAACTTCATTGCATTTTTTTAGAATTCAATCCAGGCAGTGAGAGTGGAGGACCACCCAAACTGCTAGCTGTTCCAGACCACTCTCTGGGCCATCATGGCGCCCGGGGCATCTCCGCAGGTAGTCTTCTAGCAGGGAACTGCCTGCTAGCTTCCCTGACTCTGGGATAGTGGGGCACCTCTCTCTTCTGCACCCTGACTGCCTGCACAGTTTAGGAATTCAGTGGGAAGCCGATGCATGAGGGAACATACGAATGTGTGGGTAAATGAAACAGTGATCTTCCTTTGATCTTTCTGGAAACAGCAAGTGGTTTCCTCCACATCTCTTTTTGAAGTAAACCTCTGCCTGAGTACCTCTCTGCCATTGTCTCAGAGAGATTAGTGGTGATATTAGAGTCAGTAAAGATCATCGAGATCTGAGGTAGTATTTATTTCCTAACCAATAACAAACTCAACATTTAATTAGTAAAGCTCTGTATGTTTTTTGTTTATTAAAAAAAAAAACCCAAACTGACGTTTTAATGAATTTTTCCATAATGTTGAGGAAATAAAATAGACCTCTTCAAGTGTTTTATTTAAAATACTAATGAACAGGGCGCCTGGGTGGCTTAGTCGGTTGAGCGTCCGACTTTCGCTTAGGTCATGATCTCGCGCTTCGTGGGTTTGAGCCCCGCGTCGGGCTCTGTGCTGACTGCCAGCTCGGAGCCTGGAGCCTGTTTCAGTCTGTGACTCCCTCTCTCTCTGACCCTCCCCTGCTCACGCTATCTCTCTGTCTCTCCTAGAAATAAATAAAAACATTAAAAAATAAAATAAAATAAAATACTACTGAACAAATTCCTACGAGTTCACAACATTTATCAATGCAGAGTCAGGACACCTCTTCAATGAGATCAGGATAATTGGTTTTATGTGATTTCCAGTTTCCGGTAATGACTCCCATGTTCAAAGAGTCTAACTTCACATCATATCTTTGAAAGAGCTGGGGGAAGTGTGTATTTCCAGCAGACAGAGTTGAGTGCTGTCAAATTCTCCCAATTTCTTTCAGTTTTATGGAAACAATTCTGAGGCATGCATAACTTGATAGATTTATTATTAGCTCAGCCATGAGACATTCAGGTGCCTGACACTGCCGGGTTTGGTGGGAGTTGGGATTATCAAAAATGACTCAATAAATCTGGATACAGTCAAGTCACAAAACCCAGTCGCAAGTAGAGCACTTGGCTTCCTTTCAGTCTGCAGGCACGCACCTGATCCCGTCCTCTGTCTCCACCATCCCCGTTACCTCTGGGCCCCGGGATCACCTTCCACCATCTATCAGCCAGTGGTCTGCAAATTCAGCTGCCCTGATCCCAGTGGGAGTGCAAGAAAGAAAATTTTAGAACTTCTATTTATGGTTATTTTAATACTTTTATTATTTTTAAAAAACATTTTAATGTTTATTTATTTTTGAGGCAGGGAGGAGCGGAGAGAGGGAGACACAGAATCCAAAGCAGGCTCTGAGCTCTCAGCCCAGAGCCCGATATGGGGCTTGAACTCACAAACCCATGAGATCATGACCTGAGCTGAAGTTGGATGTTTGACCGACTGAGCCACCCAGGCACCCCTTAATACCTTTCAAGTTCAATTTTCAACTATTCTTTAAAAATACACATATTCAGAGAGAAATATTATTTACAGTTTATACATAAATATGCATGTAGTGAAGATGCTCAAAACATTGTTACCAGTGGGGTCTCTCCCAATAATAATAATAAAAGAATAGATTTTAAGCAATAAGGATGTCAGAGAAGATAGTAATCAGTCCGGGAAAGCCAGGTGTTTTTGATTGGTTAGATGTGATGCGTGTGCTTTGTTCCCCATGGGCTTGTGCAGAAAACAGTCTGATAGAAGCACTGTCAGATACCATGAGGGGGTCACATGGTTGGAAGAAGCAGGGTCCTGGGGACTTTGAGAAGTGAAGAGACTTTGTGTGGGAGAGACAAATGACAGCCCGCCCAACAATTGTCCTTCCGAAAGGTAGTTCTGCTGGCAATTTGATTTCCTTGAAAAGGTGAAAGAAGGTGTCCTCAGAAAATGTCAGCAGATTATTTATGGAAGGAACAAATCTCTATATTGAGTACTGCTCTCTTTAGGAAAATTTCGGAACAAATTCTCAAGCTTAATCTTTCTGGGAAATCTCCTGCATCGTCATTATACTGCAGAACATGCCTGCACTGGGGAATCAATGAACATGAAAACCCAAATCCTTTTGTAATAATAACTCTGAAGGTCTTTATCTCTAGACGATATGAGGAGAGAGGTAGTGATCCCTTCAGAGAAAGCTCAAGGGAGATGAAAACTTGGGTTGCTGTCAGGTTCACTTCTGCAGAGGACGCACGTGGAGGCTTCTTTCTCTCATGCGACCTTGCGTGTGGGCAGGGGAGGCTGGGACCACGGCCTGGGGTGATGCGGAATAGGATGGAGCCAACTAGAAGAGCTCATCATTGAGTGTGTTGGTTTCACACCATCTTTACAAAGAGTTGGTTGGAAAGCCACTTGATTGGCATGTCAGTTATTTTCCCCCAAGACGCAGACTTTTAGTAACTTATGCATTCCCCTTCTGCAGTCAGTTAATTTGCCTGAAAGTTTATTACCAAAGGCAAAAATTATTGAATAAAAATCCTTACTTGAGCTTTATTTTTCAGTTTAACTAAGAAAACCTGAAGCTAATTTTTTTTAGTAAGAGATTTCAGTCTAAAGTGGAGGTATCCAAGGTATACCAAACTGGCTTGTTATTTTAGAACAGTTTTTATTTTTTAAAGGATGGTCCAGTGTCCCAAGGCCAGATATTTTGAACCTTGTTTCCGATATCAGGGAGGAAGGAAATCTGCAGGTTAACCCTGAGTGAGAATGTGGTTATTCTGTCTCAGAGTTTTTGAATTGGGATCAGGGCTAAAATAAGACGAATTATAAGCCATAGAAACACTTACCTCCATGGTCAGGGAAAATTCCCAAGGAAAGAAGAGAGAGACAGGGGATAGAATGAACTGAAGAGCAATTTCCTCCTAATCCGTTGGACGATTGATGCTATTTAACATGAAATGTGCAGGTCCCCCCCATAATGAGGGTGACTCACTGCTAAGAAGCTTGCCTTATAGTTTAGGACATGAATAAATGAGTCTTGGTATAATACCATGCAAAGAAAAATTTAGAAAGACTGTCAGTGTTTCCAGACCATTAAATTTACATTTTATGAATGGATGAAGAGGAAAATATTAATACAGAAAATCCAGGGCTAACAATTTACTGTATGGGTTCACTTAGCTTTCTGCCCATCAAGATGCTTTTTGTTTTGGAAGGATGTTGGTCAATTGATATCACTGCAAATAAAATAAGATTTACTGCTGAGGTTCTGATAAATGCCTTTGAAATGCACTAGGAAAAACCGCTCTTTTGTTTGTTTGTTTGTTTATACTTAAGAAACAGTATAATTCAAAAACAAAAACTCAATGCGTGTGGGGTGGTGTGCAGGATGAGAAGGAGACACAGTCTGTTTAGACTTTCAGGCTAGTCTGCCTCTAAGATTGTAGGGAGTGTTTTATGGTGTTGCAATGTGAAGGCTATATGGTGAATTGGCTAGAAATGGTTAGAAATGTCAGGAGTCAGCCCACACAGCTTTTGCTGTATTATAGATTTTATTTCATGTTCCTCCCTTTCCTAAGGCTTTGATCTGTCTTCTACACTGTCTGAAAATCATTTAGTATGTTTTGGGGAACCAGCCATCTCTTTTGGATGTGCAACTTCAAAAAGACTGGCTGAAGCCAGAGGGATACCGGCTTCTAGCAGAAAGGGCTCTATGCTTTCTGAGTTTCACATGTAACACCCAAAAAAGAAGAGGACTGTCCATCAAAGGATGAGTCTAGACACAGTAGACACTTTTACTCATGGTATTCCATAATGTATGGCAATTTTATAGCCACAGACTATGTTTAAAACCTCCAAGCTCCTTTCTACGCCAACGGTTTGAAACCCCCAAACTGGGCCACTTCTAGAAATAGGTGTTTTATTGTCCCTCACAACTATAAACAGCCAGCCTTTCCTGACGCTAACACTGTGATGGGCTGGCCCCCTGTAAATTACTGCGGTGTAGAACTATAGCATCTGAAACAGAGGAAAGCCCCAGTTGGAGCCAAATCCCAGGATGCATGTCACTGTTCCTTCCACATCCGACCTTTACAGAAACACAGTTTGCCTGCTGACAAGCTAAGGAGCTGTGTGATTTTCCTTAACCTCTCTGTTCAAAACCTCTGAGCCACCCTTGACACCTCTTTCTTCCTCACAGAACAAAGACTCACTGAGGGTATATTATGCAGCAAGCAAGGTGCCAGCTCCGGGATCCCATGCACTAACAGCAGGTGGCTGTGAACACCTTACAGCTCACCTGTATTGCCCTCTGATGTTCCGGGGTACCAGGTGAGGTCCGTGTGTCCTTCCTCCATCAGGCACAGTCATGGCCGTAGCACTGATGTCGCTATGACGAATGTTACTTGACTCTTTGTGCCCGTAGTTCCTGTTTTCTCCCCACCTCCTATCAGGTCAACCATCAAAGTGTTAGGTAGAAGCTAGACTCGAGCAGCGGAAGGAGTGTCCGGAGGCAGAATCCCTCATGATGGAGACATGAGCTGGAGGCAAGGACAATGACCAACAAGCTACACATTAAAAGCCTGGGAGCTCAACAACCTGAGCTGGTGGCTTCCAAGACCTTGGAGCTGACAGATCAAGAGCCACAGGTGCGTACCATGCGCTCTCCTCTTTCACCTCCGCCCCAGGGTAACCCCTAGACTCGTTATAATGCATTTGTATTACAGGTACAGGCCTTCCCACCCCCCATGGAGAGAGTCTGCCGTGACCTTTCTGGTACAAACCTTGTGGAAAGAGTCTCCCACATGATTGGAAGCAGCCACCATTAGAGACCACCCCCGCTGTACCTCCCAGACCTTCCCAGACCAGAGACCCAATGATATCCAATCTCAAAGCAAGGGCCAGTTCTCCAGAAACATGCCTGCTCTCCCACCTTGAGAACATACTTTCATTTCATTTTATTTTTTAAGCTTAAGTTTATTCAGGTAATCTCCACACCCGACATGGGGCTCCGGCTCACGACCCTGAGATCAAGAGTCACGTGCTCTACCGACTGAGCCAGCCAGGCGCCCCTGTATTTTCACTTTAATAAACTGCTTGGTGCTTGCTACTTTCCTTCTGGCTGATTTATTCTGGGCGTGGATCCCCATGTGAATCTTCTATGGGGGAATCCAAGGGCATGGAGCTCTGTTCACACAATGCAGAATCCCCGGCCCCTAACAATAGGGTGTCTGTTCACACTGTGTAGGGCCCATTCTCTCTACCCTTTGGGACTCATGGCACTGCTTCATCAACCTTGAATATATTCTCCTTCTTCCCCTTCTGCCTTTCTTCATTCTGTTCTCTAATCCAGAAATTCCAACCTCCGCTCCTGTGAAAAGCCTTCCAGTGACCTGCCCATCCTGAGTTAGTGTGTGGCCTCTGGTGTCCCAGAGCCCTGTGGACAGACCTCTACTGCCATGACTGACACACTGAATTCTAAGTGTTGCTCACGTTTCTATCTCCTTGCTACTACACTGAGGTCCTTCAGGGAAAGAACTTTCTATTACCAGCCCATGGCAGAGTCTCTGTTCATGAGTGGTGTTAGCACATATATGAAATCACCCAACGTGCTAACTGAGCAGTTAAAACAGTTTGCTGTTTTTGTAACAATGAAGTTTGAAAAGAGACTATTTCTCTTAAAAAGGCTTACCCTTTCTCAAATAACTGATGAGAAGAAGCATAGAAAATCAATGGCGTATTTCCTAAAAAAGTAGTTATCCGTCCTAAAACTCAGGCTATAAATATCACTTGGATTTTGGTTCAGATATTAAGTTTATTTTTAATTTATAAAAGGCTATTTCAAAAAAAGATAAATGACAGTGTGGGAATTTAATTGCTTGAGATGTTCACTTTCACCCAGGGTAGAAGTAAAACAATGAACTGAAGTGAATTCACTGGCCAGACATTCAATCTGTTTGTGGATATTTAGAAAGAGTGTGGGGGGAGGGGGAGGAGGCACCTGAGTGGTTCAGTCAGTTGAGCATCCGACTCTTGCTTGCTGCTCACCTCGTGATTTCACGGTTTGTGGGTTTAAGCCTCACATCATGCTCAGTGCTGACAGTGTGGAGCCTGCTTGGGATTCTCTCTCCCTCTCTCTCTGCCCTTCCTCCGCCCTTGCTCACTCTCTCTCCCAAAATAGATAAGTAAACATTTTTAAGCCTTTATTTGCAGTGCAGTAAAACCTTGGATTGCAAGTAACTTGTTCTGCAAGTGTTCTGCAAGATGAGCAAACATTTCTAATACATTTTAACTTGATAAATGAGCCATGTCTTGCAATACAAGGCGTACCTGATGCAGAAGATCACATGATCACAACTGAACCAATGGTTCCTCTCTCTCTCTCTTCTCTTTGGCTGCGGGATTGTGGGTGATCGTCAATGCAATGTCACATTTCCGTGAAACCCTCAAAAGGAGGCAAAGGCAAGTATCCCTTGATAAGTTTCTTGTTAACGTTGATGAAAAGAAAAAGATTCCATTGAGCCAATAGATAGCAGTGATTCCGTTAGTGATAGTGAGTCATCCTACACAATGACCTTCCTCTCTCTTGTCTCCCTCACACCAGCCATGAAGGTTTTCAAAGGTAAGTGCAGGTTAATTTGTTTATTTTTCTTTATATGTTGTATTTTCTTTATGATTTTATGTTATATTACAGTATTGTGATCATTTTTATATGAATATTTTGGAGTTGTGGAACAAATCATCTGAGTTTCCATTATTTCTTATGGGAAATTCGCTACAATACACAAGTGCTTTGGGTTACAAGCATGTTTCTGGAATGAATTATGCCCGCGAACCAAGGTTTTACCATATTTGCTCATTTCCACAGTGTAGAAACTTCCACCTTGGTCAGTTTTGAGCCACCAGCATAAGAGGCCTGAACACAGTTGGGAACTGGTGCGAGCTACCTCCAGCACCAGCTCATCACTGTGTGGAGAGGAGGCGCTCAGAGGAGGCACAGAAAAATGCTCCAGAATCCTGCTTCTCTGTGGGTTGTATCCTTTGTTATTTCTTTCTTTTGATTAAGAAGATGGAGTTTAGTGTCAGACCAAGCTGGCAAGAGTACTGGCTCTGCCCTAGAAGTTTGGTGTTGGCCAAGTTGCTCAGACTCACTAGACCTCAGTTTTCTCATCTGCAAACGGGACTGGTAATACCAGTTACAACCTTTCAGAGTTGTTGGAGAAATCATACTTCATGTCAAGGGCTTTAAGTAGAACCTGGCACTTATGAGCACCTAGCAGATGTTATCAGTTGATGTTGGTGATGATGCAGTAATAATAATCCTTTTCTCTCAGGTACAGTCTCCTGGATTTTCAAGTGCTTAGTTTTGAGGTTAGGTCCCTGGATTGTGCCTTCTGGCTTCTACAGACCCCAGTTCCTGTGTTTGGGATCACAAACAGTTTCTTTGATTTCTTTGCCTCATGCTTTGTTTTGACTTTATGTGGGTTTCTGGGTGCTGGTCAGTTCCATGGACTTTGTTCCACAGTTTTCTGAGCTTTCACTTCCGCTTGGTCTGCCTCATCACTGCCAAGCTCCCCTGCATTTCATCAAAAATATGTGGATGATTCTTTTTAAAAAAGTAATTCTTGGTGGTTATTATCATTTCCTATTTTTTTAAATATTTATTTTTGAAAGAGAGAGAAACAGAGCCAGAGCCGGTGAGGGGCAGAGAGAGATGGAGACACAGAATTTGGGGCAGGCTCCAGGCTCTGAGCTGTCAGCACAGAGCCCGACGCGGGTCTCGAACCCAAGTACTTTGAGATCATGACCTGAGCCGAGGTTGGATGCTTCACGACTGAGTCACCCAGGTGTCCCTCATTTCCCATTTTTAACAACTTCTGATCTGTGGCGTAATAAAGAAAGAAAATGCCAGATTGTCTTCAGTGCTGAATTGGGGACCAAGTGTCTCAAGTGTAATAAAGTGTGGATCCTAATTAGGATTTTTTTTAACTTATAGTAATAATGTTAAGAATAAACCNGCCCCTGCCCTGCTCATTCTCTGTCTCTCTCTGTCTCTCAATAATAAATAAACATTAAAAAATTTTTTTAAAAGAATAAACCACTATTTTCTTAGTGAACACCAGTTTATGTGTTAGCTCATTCAGGTTTTTTTTTTTTAATGTTTGATTTATTTCTAGGAGAGAGAGAGAGAGAGACAGCGTGAGCCGGNCTTCCCTCCTTCCTTAATTCCTCCCTTCCTCTTTCCTTCCTTCCCTCCCTCTTCTTTCTTTCTTTCTTTCTTTCTTTCTTTCTTTCTTTCTTTCTTTCTTTCTTTCTTTCTTTCTTTCTTTCTTTCTTTCTCTCTCTTCCTTCCTTCCTTCCTTCCTTCCAAACAGCTTCAATGCATAGGATTGACAGATGAATCAGTCTTTGATGATTGAAGGGCCTGTGTCTGTCTAAGGCTCTACAGTGACTCAGCACCAACTGCTCACTACCTAGGAGCATTTGGTAAGAAGTCAGAGACAATAAATTTCAATCTGAGAAATCATTAATGGTCCATTAGTCACTTTCTGAGTAAATAGCTACTCCTGCAAATGCTGTCATTCCGGAATCTACTTCTCCACGGATGTGAAGTGTGTAAGTGAATCCATGAAAGCGGTTTTGGCCCTGAACACACAGAGGAGAGGTAATGGTGCGGTAACGCAGAAATGTTCCTGGAACTATCAAAATTCCCTACCGTCGAGTAAATATTGTTTCATACAAAGGGATAATCATGAGTCAGAATAATAAGAAAAATGGCTATTATTGTACAACATGAAAGAGATTCAAGATAGAAAGAGATTCTACTGTATTTTCTACACGTTATCTCGGCCATTAATATAACTGCATGGTTAGGTTGTGAGAAGCTACATTCAGTCTCATTCTTTAATATTTAATAGAACTCTGATTTTTAAAGCTGAGCAGCTCACACGGATCCAGTTGAAATAGAATACTATAGACTCGTGACGTTACTGCCAAGGGTCATTTGTACTGTAGATACACAGCTTTCTAAATGAACAGTGTTATCAAAGCATAACCGATGCTTGCTGCACTGCTCTTTTGTTTAATCTTATGCTATTATACTCCCAATGATCTTTCTTTCTGCCTTCAGGTTAAAGGAGACACTGTGCGAGGGGTTGAGACCCGCAGGTGTGTTACCAGGGAAGTTCTCTAGTTCTCTTGGTTCACATTTCCTAAATGCTAGCAGTATGCCCAATTCCTGCTGCTGAGTGCTGCTTGGAATGGGTGCTTTATCAGCACATGGTGTATGCGAATAATAAAATGGCCTCTGAAATCTTCTGGGACATCCAGTGTTCACGGCCAGTGGGAATGGAGGCCATGGGGGCCACGGATGGAGACAAGGGATGGAGGGTGAGTCACCTCATGGGGGAAATATACATAAGCAGGTGACCTACTGTGCGCCTCTGTCCCACCACAGAAATTAAGTCAGTTCAGTCCCTGCCACCTATAAGGTCACCACCTTGTAATTCCAGTTTCCCACACCTGTGTTTCACTGGCTTCCTTTCTCATGTTCCCGTGGTGAACGATTTAGAGAATGGGACCATGCATTCCTTCATTCATTTAACAAACAGGAGCTGGGACCCCGCTATTGTGTATCTTTTACAGCCTCCTGCTGTTATTCCAAGCTAGTCCGTGTTTCTCCAGGCATCTGTGTGCACTGTGTGAGTGCACGCAGAGGTGTGTATGTGGTACACATACAAATAAGGGTGTGCTAATGCAGCTTTAGAGGAACCAAAGAGAATTCTCAAGGCCATTTAAATTCCTATCTTCAGGAAAGTCGATTTCCTCTACAAATAGGTAACCAAAACAAATCTGAACTTCCAGAGCTCCATATGCCTGGGGTGAGAGGCAGCAACTGAGTTAAAAATTCAACCAATTACCATGTGCTTCTGTTTCCTAAGGGATGTGTGTTCCGGAAGAGAAAACATTAGCATCCTATCCATCAAAGTAGAGAACACATTGTTTTATCTCTTTCCCTAGGAGTTTCAGGAATTTCCATTATATCCTGTGGGAATTGAAACATCCTTCAAAGGTAATCTGCTGCATGTTTTGCCCTCTATCTTATCTACCATGCATTCTTTATGCATATGCTGGTATCAAGGAAGGGATCTTTATTTAGAATGATATTGTTTGGAAATCAACATTTTGGCATCAGTAGACCTAGCCTCTCACTTAAAATATTTATAGCCAGAAAAACTTCAATGTTTCATAACATCTGCTTGGACTTCTGATAAAGTTTGAAGAGATGATTACTACACAGCTCATCGCAGAACCCTAACGGCCAGTGTGTCTGACCTAGTCAATTTCAGGGCAATGATTGGAGCTCCTTCAATCATGTGTCCATCTGAGTTATGCCCACTTTCATTGACAAGACAGAGCTTCGGTATGTGTTGTAAGTGTGGGTTTGGGGAATGCTGGTATGGTCAGTGCAAATGCTGGCGAGCCAAGAGTTGGCTAACAATTGACAGAAAAGGATGGAACACACACTGTGGCCATAATAGCCAGGGGGTCACCATAAGAAGGAACTGGGGGAGGTGTAAGTAAGGAGCAAAGAGAATTTGGAGTCAGTCAGAGCAGAAACTGTAGTTTGCGGACAGCACCCTGGCTGGGGTGGGTGCTGGTACACTCCTCAGAGAGACAGACAGCCCAAAGAGTCTGGGTGGAGGGATTATTTGTCTGTCTTGTGTTGCTACCATCACGCTTAACTAAACAATATCATTCAATAGAGGCAACCTGTTTCCAAATAAGAAACTCCATCGGGGGAAGAAAAGAATCCATGTTCAAAATTCAAAAATCTGCATTTCGTATTATAAATATTTTATATAATGCAGACTCAACCTCCTCTCAAACCTTGGAAAAATTTCTTGGCATGCTGTGCACTGCATTGCGTATTCTATGGTCCAGAATGACACAGGGCTTGAACCCATGATCCATGAGATCATGACCTGAGCCCAAGTAGGACGCTTCACCAACAGAGCCATCCAGGCACCCCTTAGGCATTTTTTTAAAAAAGTTTATTTATTTATTTTGAGAGAGAGAGAGAGAGAGAGAGAGAGAGAGAATCCCAAGCAGGCTCAACACTGTCAGTGCAGAGCCCAAAGCAGAGCTCGATACCACAAACTGTGAGATCATGACCTGAGCCGAAATCAAGAGTCAAATGCTTAACCTATTGAGACACCCAGGTGCCTCAATCCTTAGGCATTTTTCATTTATTATTTATTATTATTTTCAACCAAAACCAACTCTTGGATGCTTAGTCAATGTTTAGTAATCAGGAGGTAATTGAAGTATTCCAAGATGTCTGAGACTTTGTAAGGTAAAAGTGTTGACAAAATACCTATCCTGTGAAAGATGGTGACAAGTGCCGAGAGGACATCCAAAATAACACGACATAGTCCTAACTCTCAAGGATGTCTAGACTGTGTGGAGAGGTCACATGGGAGTAAAGAATACAAGGTTATTGCGTGGTATGGACAACGAGTGCTACAGGAATACTTGGGAGAATACTTGAATACAAGAATACTTGGGAGAAGCCAAGGACGGTCTGATCAGCAGTCCCACAGGAGTCCTACCTTGTAGGATGGAGGTCCCCGATATCAAAGGATAACTTTTAAAAAGGTAAAATCGTGACTCTCTTAAAAATGTTTTATGAACACATGTCCAAGATTTTATTTCACTTATTAATTAGTGAAGGAATCAAATTTAAAACAAAAAACAAAAAAGAGGGGAACCTGGGTGGCTCAGTCAGTTAAGCATTGGACTTCGGCTCAGGTCATGATCTCATGGTTCGTGGGTTTGAGCTCTGCGTAGGGCTCTGTGCTGACAGCTCAGAGCCTGGGGCCGGCTTAAGAGTCTCTGTCTCCCTCTCTCTCTCTGGCCCTCCCCTGCTCACACTGCCTCTCTCTCTCACAAATAAATAAAACATGGGGCGCCTTGGTGGCTCAGTCAGTTAAGCATCCGACTTCAGCTCAGGTCATGATCTTACAGTTCGTGGGTTCAAGCCCCGGGGCAGGCTCTGTGCTGACAGCTAGCTAGCTCAGAGTCTGGAGCCTGTTTCAGATTCTGTGTCTCCCTCTCTCTCTGACCCTCCCCTGCTCATGCTGTCTCTCTCTCTCTCAGAAATAAATAAAAGAACATTAAAAATTTTTGAAAAAAAAGAAATAAATAAAACATTAAAAAATTTAAAAATTTTTTTTTAAATAAATAAATAAATTTTAAAAAAGGAAAGAAAGCTCGAGAGAGAATCCAAAGAACATACAATTGCACTTAGAAATACTGAAATCAATAAACAGATGCAAACTGGCCTCTTCCCCATGTGGGAAATCAATTACATCTCCTCCAGGACAAAACTCGTTTGCATCTTCTCTGTGGACAAAAATCACTGGAAATTACTATCAGTGTTCTACAATTTACAGATTTATAAATTAACTCAAGGACAATGCAAGGCACAGGCCCCAAAGAAGCAGATAATCCTGAGGGGCATGCCCAGCATCCCACTGAAATGTCACTCTGTGTGATGGTTAATTTAATGTGTCCCCTGGACTGGCCACCAAGTGCCTGAGCATTTGGGCAAACACTGTATTCCGTGTGTGTGTGAGATGTTTCTGGATGAGATTAGCTTCCAAATCAGTAGACTGAGGAAAGTAGACTGCCTTCTGTGGTGTGGTGGGCCTCATTCAATCCGCTGAAGACCTGAAAGGAACAAAAAAGCAATAGGCAGGGGTCCTCCTTCTGCTTCTTCCTGTCTTCAGACTTCCACGTAACACATTCCTTCCATCTTGCTGGCCTTTGAACCAGAAGTGCACTATCGGCCTTCCTGGGTCTCCAGCTTATAGTCCAACTGCACATCCTGAGACTTCTCAGCATCCATAATCGCAGGAGCCAATTCCTGATTATATTTGTATAATTTGTGTGTAATTTGTATAATTATACATAATATATATAGCATTACTATTAGTTCTGTTTCTCTCTAGAACCTTGACTAACACCATTTCAAAGAGTGATCATTTTTCCTGACCCCTGTGCAGTAATGAGTGTGCAAGGGGTTGTGGAGGAGACACACCTGTTTGTCACCATGGACACAAAGAAGAAGGCTCATAGATGGCATTGGCTGGCGTTGCCTGGACTGCTCTTATCAGACCAGACTAGAGGCAGCTCAGGATCTCTCACCCTTGGGCTTTAGAAGACAGCCAGCTCTTTCTGCTAAAGGGTCCAAACAGCCTCTGGCCATTGGACCACCTTAAGATTTATCACTTATTTCACCTTTCTCAAGGTCAAACAGGGGCTGCATTCACCAGAGTCATTTCCTGTTTCCTAAAAGCCAAAGGCAAGACAATAAAGAAGTGGGACTCCATGGAGGAGCGGGGTAGCTACTTAGTACTTACAAGGTTATATGAAATTCATTCCATTTCTTGTGGATGTCACGGCAATCCTACAAGGTTAGTAGCATTGGCCGCCATTTTCCAGAGGAAGAACTGAGATAGGAAGTTGTTTTCCCAGAGTGAGACTTACAGTAGTAGGGACTGAGTTCCAGGCTTTGTACCTGGACTGGGAGCCAGGAAAGGAGGGCTGTGTTTGGTCCGGAGCCAAGGAGGTGATCAGGGTGTTGAGGCTGGAGGTGGGGGATAATGAGGGAGGCTGGCAGGTGCTGAAGAGTTTTCTCTGGCCTTGGCTTTGATGCTGCATCGATTGTCTAAGTGTGGCTTCACCACTGGGGATGGCAGATGGGCCAGTGAATCCCTGGGAAGGCCCGAGAGCATTCCCAGCATCACTGCTTATAGCTGCAGGCGAGTTGCTTCATCCCCGCCAAACTTCTGCTACCTTATCTATGGAACAGACGGGTTTGGGCAAGAGCACTTCTTCGGCCTCTTCCAGCAGTAGTGCCGTGTGACTCTAAGAAACTCACAAGGTAACAGAAGACAGTAACGTACAACTGAAACCAGCTTGTCACAAGCACCAGGGAAAATATTTTTTAAAACAGTGAGTTCTATCCAAAGAGGAACTCAACTCCTCTGTAGGTAGGCCTGCCAAATCTCTCTGCCTGGTTAAATACAATCCTCCTCGGCCTTTACATCCCTCCAGGTTAATAAACATCAAGGAATAAGATGATTTTGGGATACAGTTCCTTATAAAGCTTTTTAAGGGCATCTTTGATAATGGTTCATTGTGTGACCGAGAGGCAAAGAGGTCTGTGCACCGGCTGTATGGACGCCACAAACCTGGGGGTTCGTGACTGTCCACCTGTCTCCTCTGGTTACCGCCAACCTTCCGGCAGCCTGCGTGCCGTTAGCCTGGGCCACCGTGGCGGGCCTGCTCAGGCTTTTCACCTTCACTGTTGAATATAAAAACCCAGCTGGAGGCTGCTCTATGCGAACCTACAGCTAAGCATCAAATGAAGGGAAAGTCAGCCAGGAGATGACGTAAGTGCTTGAGAAAACCGATACTGGGTCTGGGCCCAGTTTTTACTACATTTCCAGGAGTCAACCCTCCCGCCCGCCCGGGCCAAGGTCACACACAGCATGTATTTTCGAGTCCTCTCACCTCCCCAGTCAGCACTGGGTTTCCCTTCCCTGACGCCAGTGCTCAGGCCATTGAGGAAGGACACGCAGTAAAGATTTTAGCTGATGAGGCTCTGAAGAAATCCCTACTCTCTAAAGCCTTCTCTTGAACCGTGGCACTTTTCATAAGAACCCTCAGGCATTTACCAAATGTTATGTCATATAAGGTGAACACAATATCAAACAAAAACAAAAACTCTGAAGATTCATCTGTTCTTTCAGTCATGTTTCAGGGAACATCTATTCTGTGGCTTGCACCATTCCAATAGCAGGTGATATAATAGCGACAGTCCATGGCCTCCCGGAACTTGCATTCTCCTGGGGAGCGTCAGACAATAAGCAAATGAATGTGTGATATGAAGAAATATGCAGAACAATAAGGCAGGGAAAAGGGTTTAAAGGGTGATGGAGGGTTGTTATTCTATTCAGGATGTCCAATAAGTTGACATTTAGGCAGAGATCTGATTGAAGGAACAAGTTGCGCATATCTGAAGGAAGAGGTTCTAGGCAGCAAGTACAAAGGTCCTGCGGCTCAAACGTGCTTGCAAGTGGGTGGAAGAGCACGGAGGCCCCTGTAGCTGGAGTGAGTGATCAAAGAGAGAGTAGGAGATGAAGCCACAGAAGGGGGTAGGGGGATGGAAGTGCAGATCAGAATGAAGCTTCTGACCCACAGTGAGGACAGTAGCTATAGGAAAGCCATCACTGGGTCTAGGGCAAATGAGTGACATCCTCTGATATATTTTTAAAAGCTCATTCTGACTGCTGTGTGAAAAAAACAGAATTAAGAGGCTCAGGGAGGGGCGCCTGGGTGGCTCAGTTGGTTGAGCATCCAACTTCAGCTCAGGTCATGATCTTTCAGTTTGTGAGTTCAAGCCCCACCTCAGGCTCTGTGCTGACAGCTGTGAGCCTGGAGCCTGCTTCAGATTCTGTGTCTCCCTCTCTCTCTGCCCCTCCCCTCGCCTCTCTTTCTCAAAAATAAATAAACATTTAAAAAAAAAGAGGCTCTCTAGAAAAGAGACCATTAGTAGGCTGCTGTGCTAGTCTAAATCAGAATATCTCTAAATTTAACATACAAATGGATGACCCCAGGGACCAGATAAAATGCAGTTCCGACTCCTTTCATCTAAGGCCGGACTGAGATCTTGCCTTTCTAACAGGCACCCAGGCAAGGCTGGTGCCGCTGCTCCAAGCACATGCCCTGTGTAGCAAGGATCTAAGTGATGGGGAATAGTGCCCCCTGATAGGCAGCGGTGAAATTGATGAGCAATCTTCAGATTCTCGATGTGCTTTGAAGGAAGAACCAACGGGACTCTTGGTGGACTGGAGGCGAGGTGAGAGAAGAGTTACTGATGTTTTGGGCCACACACTGGAAACTCAGAGCTGCCAGGTATGGAGAAAGAATGCAGGAAGAATTGGGTTGGGGAAAGAAAGAAAGAAAGAAAGAAAGAAAGAAAGAAAGAAAGAAAGAAAGAAAGAAAGAAAGAAAGAAAGAAAGAAAGAAAGAAAGAAAGAAAGAAAGAAAGGAAGCAAGGAAGGAAGGAAGGAAGGAAGGAAGGAAGGAAGGAAGAAAGAAAGAAAGAAAGAAAGGAAGGAAGGAAAGAAGGAAGGGATAAAGGAAGGAAGGAAGGAAGGAAGGAAGAAAGGAAGAAAGAAAGAAAGAAATCAAGAGTTTAATTTTGGTCATGGTAAGTTAGAGATGCCTGTTAGAAACCCCAGTGGAGGTAATGAGTAAGCATTTGGGAATACAATCCCAGAATTCAGAGACAAAGTCTGGGCTTGAGATAAAACTCTGAGCATCACCAGCTTGTACAGTTGATCCTTGAACAACTCAGAGGTTCTGGGAGCTGACCACACAGTTGAAAATGTGTGTGTAACCTTTGCCTCCCCAACTCAACTACTTGGTATAGGCTGCTTAACTGCCAATAGGCTACTGTTCTTGTTGACTGGAAGTCTTACCAATGAAATGAGCAAGCAATCAACCCATATTTTGGATGTTGTATGTATTACATACTGTATTCTTAAATAAAGTAGGCTAAAGAAACGAAAATGTTATTGAGAACATTGTAAGGAAGAGAAAATGCAGTTAAATAGTACTGTAGTATATTTATTGAAAACAAATCTCCGTATAAATGGACCCGTGTGGTTCAAACCCAAGTTGTTCAAAGGTCAGCTGTAGTTGATATGTAAAGCCCTGGGGCTGGACAAGATCACAGAATGTATGAGTCTGGATAGAAGAAATCACTACAGACTCAGCCTTGGGATGCTCCTGTATTTGGAAGTTGGGGACATAGGGAGGCTCCAGCAGGTGTTTGAAAGGCTTCCAGTGAGAGAGGACAGGAGATAAGGATCTGGAAATCAAATGGATAAGGCATTTCCAGAAGGAGGGTCATCACCTCCAACCAATGGTGCTATAGATCAGTAAATGAGGACAGAGAATGGACTGTTGGATTTGGAGACTTGGAGGCCACTAGTGGCCTTGATGAGAGCCGTGGCAGTGGAGTAGCAGGGTGAGTGTGGGGGGTATGGGGAGACCTGGTTAGAGGTGGCTCAAGAGAGAATGGAAAGGGTAGAGGTACAGGCAGAATCTGGATAATTCTTTAAAGCAACTTAGCTGTAAAAGGGAACTGAGAAATCAGGCAGTAGTTGAAGAGAGATTTTTTTATAGTAAGTTGTAATGTTATAGCATGCGATCATTCTGAGGGGAATAATGCAGGTTAGAGAGAAAAACCAGTGATTCATAAGGTGAAGGCGATTTGAAAACGATTACCCTGGAGTGGATGACAGGGCTTGGCCACAGATAAGCACATGGGCCATTGTGTCATGTACACATTGGGCAGAGTGAATACACAGATGTGGGTGGGTGGTAGATTTGGTCATCAAGGCATGTAGAAGTTCTGTTCTAGCTCTACTTTTTCAAATAAGATGCAAGTTCATCAGCTAAGAGTGATGCCCAACCAGGAAGTAGGACCCAAGTTAAGTCAAGAGGTTCCGGTTTTCACAGGGTCATGATACAAGCATGAGGCCAACAGACTGACCATTGCAATAGAATGTGCTGGAGGCTGTGGCAGCATTGAGCACCGGATGCCATGGGATCACATGGATGACAGCTAAAACCAGGACAGGCATGTCGGGCAAACCTCCCACCCTCCAGCCCCACGTCAAGGTGACATGATGATGAGAATGAATAGGAGTTGGCCGTGCAGGGGTTGAGTGTGGGAATGACATTTCTGGAAGAGCGTCCTGCCGAGGCTGGGATTGCTCAGCCCTTCCGGAACCCAGTCTGCCCACCAGACCCGTGTTTCTTCTAGACTGAGAAAAACCAGGACTGCCACCATGGAGGTGCAGTTCCTGTGAGGCCAAAGGCACCAGTACAGGGGAAGTGGGGCTGAAGCCCAGCATATGGGATGCCAGCCTGCCCATGTCTGGGAGGCTACATTTGCCCCAGGTAGGGCTCTGTGCTTCTAATCGGTGCACTCTGAGAGGAGCCTTTTGCGTTTTCTAACTGATATAACGTTGCCCTACAGGCTGGGAGAACCTAGCGAGCCCCTGTAGCTTGTCGGTATACTTCAGGGCTGCAAACAATTGTACTGAGTACTGAGTAGAAGAAACAACTCACTAAGCTACTTTAGCTGTGGTAGCACAAGTCTTAGGTGAGCCTCCCCACTCTTGGGCTGGTGTTCTACCGCCACAGAAGCTCAGAGTTTTGCAGATCGAGGGCAGCCCTGCTCCCTTGACACTGAAGGCCACACCAGCCTCTCTGGGTTCCTGCCTGGTCCATAGGCTGGGAGGCTGGGAGCGGGGGTGGGGGAGGGGGACACAAGCGTGCAGCGTGTGGTGCTTCAGGTTCAAGGCAACAGCGAAAGCATCTGTTCACGTGACCACTGAAGGCCACACGGCGTCCTTCAGACCCGGTCATGGATGCAGGAAGGGGAAGCCGAGTGGGGACCAGACAGGTGACTTGAGAGGGCCAGGGCTGCATGGCACACTCCATCGAGTCAGGAACCAGGGAGGAGGCATACAGTAGGTGCTCAATGAATATTTGGTGAGTGAATGGCGGCCAGAGTGGACCACAAACGGTTTCTAAAGAGTGAGCTTGAACCACAGGACACAGGAGAGGGAAAGGAGTATGAAAGGTGGGGGCAAAGAGACAGATTATTCCTCAGCGTGGGAAGTTTAAAGCTCCAGAAACTCTGACAGGCTGTGTTCGTCATCATCATCATTATCTGCACGTACTCCCTCGGGGTGGTATTGCTTGGAAAGCATTTATTACACTGATAGCCAGCAAATAATTATGCTGTTGAGAGCTTGGAAAGTTTGTCCTCCGACTAATTAAACTTTATGTATCTACCTGTTTCCTAAACATTATTCTAACATTGCTCTAGGAACGTTACCACCTTGTGCACCACGGGTACTATTAGATTGGCATTAGTGCCCACGAGGGGATACTTTCTGATGTGTGCTGATAAATGCCCAAGATAGGTGACGCCGAGACAGAAGGGAGCACCCCATAAAACAAATCCTGTTGGACTTTCATTTTGGGCATTTTAGCGTTCATAGTCAAAGTGATAATATAGTGCCCTTTTGCTCAACACATAGAACTCAGTGAGCGCTCTGAGAACACCATCTTTTTATCAGCATCTCATGTGTTAGAAAAATGCAACTATACTGGGGCCTACAATTACACCTCCAGCTGTGAAATACCCTTCGGCTGAAACCCTGGAGCAGTCCCGAAAACTTCAAATGTCAGTTTGTCGATGTCATTTCAGAAAGAGTTTTTGAGGATTTACATCCATGTAGAGACCTGATAGTCACCTGTGAAGAGTCATGATAGTCCTCTAAAGCAAAGGAAGTCAAACAAACTGCACGCACTGGGTACATTGCTCAATGTTGAGCATTTTATTTATTTATTTATTTATTTATTTATTTATTTATTTAATAGGATTAATTATTTTATTTTATTTTATTTTATTTTATTTTGAGAGAGCGTGTGCACACACTTGAGTGGGGTATGGGGCAGAGGGAGTGAGAGAGAAAGAGAGAGAACTGGAAGCAGGCTCCACACTCAGTATGAAGCCCAGCACGGCGCTTGATCCTATGACCCAGGGATCATGACCTGATCCGAAATCAAGAGGCGGATGTTCAATCCGATGCTCAACCCACTGAGCTATCCAGGCATCCTTCGAGCATATAATTTAAAACAGTCTCATTCACTTGTGAAGATCTGACCATGCTGTGTGCCTTCAGAATACACTGAGAAGACAAGCTGTCCCCCTCAGAGATGACTACCATGCATGGCATTTCCTTGGAGAAGGCCCTTGGAAAGACTGGAAGACTATACAAATACCCTCACCTAGCTGCAGCCCTAGCCCAGTGCTCACCTAAGGCAAAAACAACAATAACAACAACAACATTCATCATTGTCAATGCATCTCATTTTCTGTTCGAACATATAAAAAAAATTAGATATTTGTTGCAGTTACTAAGGAATTTTGAATAACTGAACAGTAGCATTGTTTATAAAATGTAATGAGAAGTCGTTAAAAGCTGCTCATAATATTTTCTAGCTAAAGGTCGGAAATGAAAGAAACTTCCTTGGCTGGGGCTAATGCCCTTGAGAAGGACAGCGTGACCATCACCTGGTGGTCACAGCACAGGACTTTGCTCCAGCGACATGGACAGGCCCGGCAAAGCAGCTGGGTTTGCAATTCTTGCCCATGCTTCATCTGCAGGACCCCGTTCTCTGACATCTCCAAAGTGGCTCTAAATTTCCCGAGAGCAAGATTTGTTTTTAAAATATCAGAACTGTAGTTGGAAAATAGATTTTGGATGTATAAATCATAACATGGTAGTTTGGTTTGGCCGGGATCTTGTCTCCCTCTTAACAAATCATTTCTGAAATACAAGCTAACATGAAAACGTGCAATGCTTTGTAAACATTGTGTACTGAATCCGGGTAACTGGATCTCGTGGCTGCCTGCGAAGCCCAGAAACTTCCCTCTGAGCCATCCTGTACCTCATCAATCTATGTGCTATAGAGCAGCCAGCATCCTTAGGGAGAGCTGGCATTTGAAAGCTCTAACAGGAACAGTGAGAGTCACCAAAAGCCAATCTCCCATGAGGAGGCAAGTGAAACTGAGGATGGAAAAGAATCAACAGATGGAACAAAAAAGAAGAGAACATACATTTGTTGAGCACTTACTGTGTACTGAGGGCTTTTTATACCTTGTCTCGTGTATCTCTCATGAGAACCCTACATGCTGGGTTCTGTTATTCTCAATTTATAGACTGGAACGCTTCAAGTAGAAAAAGTCGAATGAGATGCCCTAAGTTACTCATAGAGCGAGATGAGCACCTAAGGGGGGATTTACCTCTTATTAATTACTCATGAGAGAAACCTTTGCATATTTGGGATTAGTGAGGACCTCCCATCCGAGTGAAAACAATCCATAGAAAAGGCTGAAGAGACCATGAGATTCAACAACCCTTCCCCACAGCTAGAGACCTCTGACTAAGCCTTCTCCCTTGAACTATCACCATGTCCAAAGGATCCCAAATCATAGAAAGACAGCTGCGGTGTAACACGTACTTGATTTGTGCCTATTGTTAGTTCTTCAGAGAATCCAGAAGAAACAAGAATTTGAAGGAACAAGTATACCCAAAGATTGAACCCAGGGCCATTTGGAATTTGCTACAGTATGGCAAAAATGGTTCGGTAACTTGGCCCACACCTGAATACGCAGCCTATGAACATTCTCGAATTGATCTACACCACCAAGACCTAACTTCCTTCCCAAGGTGGGAGCTTGGGAAAGCCAGAGCACCATAAAAAGGTTTTTGTGTACATTCTACAGAGAAAAGTAAACAGCTTCTGAAGTTACTGTCGTTATGGTCCAATCTCTGTTTTGGACAGCAGATTTGGTTGATGAGCCAAATACACAACACATTTCTCTACGATTTCCAGAGTTTTCTACCGGCTAACATTTAGGCTCAAATTTCAAAAGGAGAAACAATTTTACCTTTTCAGTTTTATTTACTCAACCAGGCTAGGCAAAGGGATTAGAAGGCAACTTGACATTTACATTTTAACTGCTCATTATGCTGACAATTCCCCCATTGTTTCCAGAATGACTGCAACTGCTTAGTCTCTAATCAATGTTTTTCCTCTAGGACTCTCTTCCTATCTGCTGAGAAATGATAGCGATTCCTCACAAGAAGATTCTGTTACCTCAAAGTCACCACAGGCAAACTAAGTCGTTCCTTTATGAGGCCTTCAAAAATATTTTGATGCTGCTGTAACGGTCTCCTCTGACCAAAAGACTGGAGAGAGGTAGTTGGAGGAGTGAAGTGAACAAGAGATTGGGGGGTGAAGCAGAACCGCGGGGCCTGTGGGAAGGGGCGGCCTCGGGGCCTCGGGGCCGCTGCGTGGGTGCGGATTCTCTCCATCAGCTGAGGAACGTTGTTACCAGGCGACCTCACTCCCCAGCCTGGTTGGTTAACTGAGATGTCACTCATCCCCCAAAAATGATCACCGAGGGAATCGGCAACTAGCAGTGTCATACTTTTCTGCAGACCAGGAGAAGTGGCAGCGAGGGGAAGCCCGCCTAGGCACGCAGCGTTCCCGGGGCCCGCGCCCTCTCTTCCCCGCCGGGCGCAGGCGCTTCCTGGCAGGCCTCGCCGGGCGGCAGCTGCTTGGCCACCTGACAGCTGAGGGCTTAGCCAGCTGCCACTTGTTTCCGCTACATCCAGAGGTGACAAGGACAGCAGTTCCCAAGGGCCGAGCGCCAGTGCAGAAACACCCAAGAGAGAAGGAAAGCCAGGGGGTGTAGGACAGCTAAGGCCTCCCGGGAACTTGAACCCTGTCGACACCTCCTGAACGGCCCTGGGTCATTGGTCGTTTGGATCACGTACTGAATTCATGGATTCTTACCTTACTCCCACCCCACCCGTCCGATTTTAAGCACCTTGTGGGTTTGGTGCCATTTGTTTAACACTTTTCCTTATGCCTGTGTTGGGCCACTGACACAGGGGAATGAGAAATAGCTCTTGTCCCGAAGAATAATCTAGGGGTGAAGTCAATACCATAAGCGAGGAAACAATACAATCTGATGGCAATTGGGGTATGGAGTGGTTAGAAGCAGAGGGGGGAATGGGAATAATTGTGTTCTGGACTTCACAGGGCTTTGAACAGTGATGCGTGTGGAAGCCCGGATGTCCTGGGGTGGGCGGTGGGCCAGCAGAGCCTTAACGTGAATGCTGGGAGAGCCTGAGTTTGCTTCCTAGCCACTGTGTGAGCTTGCATGGCCCCAGCGCTTGCCTCGCTCTCTTCCAAAATGGAGGCATTGGACACCCTAATCTTCTAAAGTCTTCTATCTAAAAAATGTTGTTTTTAGATCGAAGAAATGTTAATTTTGAGAGAGAGAGAGAGAGTGTGTGAGTGGGGGAGAGGCAGAGGAATCTGAAGCAGGCTCCCGGCTCTGAGCTGTCAGGCCAGAGCCTGAGGTGGGGCTCAAACTCACTCATGAACCGTGAGATCATGACCTGAGCTAAAATCAGACGCCCAACCAACTGAGCCACTCAGGCTCCCCTAAGCTCTTGATTTCAGCTCAGGTCATGATCTCATGGTCATGAGACTAAGCCCTACCTTTGGCTCTACGCTGACAGTGTGGAGCCTGCTTGGGATTCTCTCTCTGCCTCTTCCTTTGCCCCCCTAACTGCTCCCACAGCACCCCCCCCCAAATAAAACAACATAAAAGAAATAAATACATTTTTAAAATGTTATGTTTTCATAGAACACTTTGTCTGGTATGTACGAATAATGTTGGCTTTCATGGGGATGTAGTCTAAAAGTATCACATCACAGAGGCCCTTTCCTTGGGTTTTGCTTAATGACAGTAATGGTTGCTGAGATCTTGATGTGAGAGAGGAAATACACCAAACACGTCACTCACGTGAAACACCTTCAAAGTGCCCATGATCCTATGGAAGAGGCAATATAACTATAATCTTCGATTTGCATGTGAAGATGTGGAGACCCAGAGAGGTCAGCTCACTTACCCAAGGTCACACAGCTAGTGTGCAGCAGAGCTGGTACAAGGATGGAGACAGACCCCAGAGCCTCTGTCTTAACCTTCACTTCATATGGCTTTCTGGAGTTCCCTAGAACTCCTACACGATAAGAAGCTTCACTCTGAAGCAGGTAAGAAGAAAGATGGAAAGAGTTAGAGACGAGAGTGACTAAAAATACTTGATAGGAGCTGAAATAAAAAACAAAAGAAAAGGTAGAATCAGAGAAGACTGTTAAAGGACATGGCGTGTGGGTCCTGGGAGTGTGAACCGGAGGAGCAGCCCCATAACTGGAATGTGGCTTTGGATCTCAGTTCGGAACAGCCCACTTGGTGGCGAGGGGATGTGAGATTCAGGCCTATTGTAAAAATCTGCACCCAGCTCTCTCACTGATGTTATTTATTAGCCTAACCAAAGCACTCAATGTCATTGACAGGGCAAACCAAGGTTGATGAATGCAAGGCATTACTGGGGACTCTAAAGGGACACGAACTACCTGGATAAAATGTTTTGCCGCAATTCAATTTAAATTTAATAAACGTCTGTTGAGAATCTAATATACGTTGGGTCCTGTGATGTGATTCCATACACGCTATTTTATCCCCAAGTTCAATGTGAAATGAGGCGTCACTATGACTAGAATGTAGCCTGACTCATTCCTTATCATAATGTGAATTAGAATCACTATGGTGTATCCAGCATCTCTTTTGCAGGAACTTTAAATATATTATGTCATTTATCCCCCCAAGATAACCCTATGGGGCCTGAATAATCATTCTTATTCCATAGATGAGGAAACAAATATCAAATAAACTCAGCTCTCCCCCAAGGCCTTAAAGCCAGTGAAGTAGAACAGAGAGGGACTTGAAAACAAACAACCAAACAAGAGCAGAATTAAATATCTACTGAGATGAGACTGTTTTATAAGACAAAAATTAGTGAAAAGATATGGAATCTTGCCAAATTGTCTTTTCCCTACACGGCAGGGAAAGGGGGTTCAACATAGTCCCGAAACAGATTCACGCACTGGTAGTCAACTGACCTTTGATAAAAAGCAAAGGTGATTCAATGAAAAAAGCAAACAAACAAACAAAAACTTTTCAACAAATGGGTGGAACAATTGGACATCCACATGAGAGAAAATGAACCTTGGACACAGAGTTTATATCTCTTACAAAATTAATTCAATCTGGATCATGGACCTACATATAAAACAGAGAAAAGTATAAAAGCTGTAGAATAATGTAAGAGAAAATTTAGGTGATCTTGGACTGGTGATAAGTTTTTAAGACATGACACTAGAGGGACGCCTGGGTGGCTCAGTCAGTTAAGTGTCCAACTTCGGCTAAGGTCCGGGTCTTCCTGTCTGTGAGTTCGAACCCCGTGTCAGGCTCTGCACTGACTGCTCAGAGCCTGGAGCCTGCTTCAGATTCTGTCTCCCTTTCTCTCTGCCCCTTCCCTAGTCACACTGTCTCTTTCTCTCAAAATTAAATTAATATTAAAAAAAATTTTTTTTGAAAGACATGATACTAGAAGAACAATTCAATAAAAGAACTGAACTAGATTTCATTAAAATTAAAAACTGCTCTGTTAAAAACACTATGGAGAGAAGGAGAAGGCAAACTGTGTACGTATTCAAAATATACAAAGAGCCCTTAAAACATAACAAAAGAAGGCCAACAACTATATTGAAAAATGGGCAAAGACCTGAACAGATACCTCACCAAGGAAGATTCACAGATGGTGAGTAAGCATATAAAAAGATTCTGGAGGGGCACCTGGGTGGGTCCGGTCCGTTGAGCGTGTAACTCTTGACTTCGGCTCAGGTCATGATCCCGGAGTTGTGGAACTGAGCACCACATCATGCTCCACGCTGAGCATGGAGCCTGCTTAAGATTTTCTCTCTTTCTGCCCCTCCCCCGCTCGCACTCTGTCTCTGTCTCTCTCAAAAATAAGCATTTAAAAAAAAATAATAATAATAATAAAAACTTTGTTTTAAAACATCTGGTGATGTGAAAAGAACTACCCATGCTCACCCTAGGGAAATGCATGGATTCCATCAAGTTCTGGTAGGCATTCCCAGCTAGAGCACAAAATACATATCACAACAGTTGGGATTGCTATCTTGCTATTCAATTAGATTATATCTCCTCCAAATACTACACCTCCTATCTGGGTCCTTTGTGATGGATCCTTTGGTCACAGGGGACCAGCACACCCATACAGGTCACATAAATGAAAAGACAATGAGACTGGATCCTCTCTCTCTTGCTCTAAGATGTGTACCCCACAGACATATCTCTGTCCTCTCAGATGGAGCACCAAGGAGGCTAGTCTAGAAGAACCAGAGGAGGGAGAAGTGTGGAGCCTATCAGGATGTGTCCAGGGAGTGGGGGCCACCCTATGAATGTTCTCCTAGAGGCGGCACATACGGTTTTGGATGGGCAGCTCTAGGAAGGATGTCCCTTTGACCATGACTGCTTGAGTGTTAAGGTCAGAAGTTGGAGACCTCTTCCTCATGATGGGCCTTCGAGTCCCTTCCTGAGAGACTCAGGCGAAGTACAAATTGGCAAGAAGCTTAATTTTTCTTTTATCATATTGCAATTCTCTTCTGAAATGGCCTCAATGCTGCAATAAAGAAAAAGTCTAGGGGTGCCTGGGTGCCTGAGTCGGTTTAAGTGTCCGAATTCAGTTCAGGTCATGATCTCACAGCCTTTGAATTCGAGCCCTGAGTCAGGCTCAGTGCTAACAGCTTGGAGCCTGGAGCCTGCTTCGGATTCTGTGTCTCCCTCTCTCCCCGCCCATTCCCACTCATGCTCTGTCCCTCTCTCCTTCAAAAATAAGTAAACATTTTTTTAAATAAATAAAAAGAAACGTCTTACCCACACAATTGAATCGACAATTTTGTGAAAAACAAAGAAACTAGATCTGAATAGAGGCCCTTAAACTCTGGAGCCCGTCGGAACGACCTGAGCAGCTTACAAAAACTACCAATGCCTGAGGTTCACGCCCAGAATTTCCTTGATCTGGGATGAGATCTGGGATTAGCATTTTTTGAAATTCCCCAGGTGATTCCAACGCACAGCCGAGTTTGAGAACCATGAGGTAGGAAGCGCAGGAGGCTTGTTGTACTTGGCTCTTCTCGGGCTCCCAGGGGGAGGGGCGTCTGTCCATCCTGTGGGCCATGACTCAGCAGAGCTCAGCACCCCGCCAGTGCCTAGGGGAAGACAGTCTACCCCCACAAGTGGCAGATCCTCGAACTAAGATGCTTTACAGAAAAGGCAAACCTAAGGGAACTAGTAAGACCGCATTTTCGACAGGCTCTTTACGAGGGCTAAAGTAAGCTTTCCTTTTGCTTGTGCAAATGGCAAAACCCAGCCTGACCCTCAGGTCTGTGTGATTTGAAATCTCATGTTCCTTTTCAAAGCCCCAGGGAAGCAGAGATTGGTCAGTTTTGGTCTTATCTGACCATTTTGCTGCAGCCACACGATAGAACACGACAAGGAACCCAGAAGCTTACAGGATTTATTTTCGGATCTCTGACAGGGCTTCCGTTCTGTAGACTGTATTCATTTTAGAAGCCACATGGATGATCATGCAGTTATTAGCTCTGTAGGTACAGTAAGACTTCTAATCAGGAATGCTTAGGAGAGGACAGTCCTATGAGCTGACAGTGAGCCCCAAGGAGTCTAAAAATTCACACCAGCTTAAGATTTTTTAAATCTTAGAGAACTAAATTTAGCTAATTTAAGGCACTCAGTGCAGGTATCAAAAAGTAGAGAATAATAGTGAGCGAGGAAATCTGTTACTCAGTGCTTCATTTTGTCAGAATTAAAACATAGCACAAAGTTTCTGCATGGAACTCGGTGACACTATGGTGTCCTCTGCCTCCTGCATAGCAAGGGAACAGACCATACACTCTGCACCATCTTTCTCAATAAACACCCTGGACTATCTGTCCACCAGCATTGGATTAGGCTTCATCACTCCTGCCTCACTAGGTGAATGCAGATATCATATCCGATGGGGACTGAGGCAGGCATGTGGCATATTAAGGACATTGCAGTTCCCTTATAAAATGGTCTCAGTCTTTTGGGAAGGAGAAGCAATCTCACTGTACTGTCTGACAGACAATACTGGGCAGACCAACAGGACGAGACTGAGCTCACGGTGCATAGCCTAGGCCGCCCATCATAGTGACCTGAGAAGACTTTAGAAATGTGGATGCCTGAGTGTCACTGCCATAGCCTCTGTTACCTGCCTTCTGCAACCGAGAAGTGCCAGACCAACGTCAATATGACCGAGCAGTTGGGAAGTCTCTTTGGCTGTCGAACTTCTCGGAGCAAAATTTCATGGCAGTCTGCCAGGCCGAGGGACAGGTGAAAGAAGCAGTCTCTGAGTGAAGTTTTCTGCCCAGATCCTTCTATCGATGACTATCGAGATCATGATCATTGCTAACTGGGTTATTTAGGGAAATGAACAAGAGCAGCATTCAGAAGAACAATTTCTTAAATATATGTATTTTTAGTTTATTTATTTTGAGAAAGACAGCATGAGTGGGGGAGAGAGAGAGAGAAGGAGACAGAGGATCCCAAGCAGGCCCCACACTGTCTGCACGGAGCCCAACACAGAGGCTCAAACCCATGAAGCCATGAGCTCATGACCTGAGCTGAAACCAAGAGTCAGACACTTAACTGACTTAGCCACCCAGGTGCCCCTGGAAGAATGATTTCTTCTACTGAGCAAAGATTAAATGGAAACTGCATATAGGGAGACATAATGCAGTTAGAGGTAGTTCTAAGAAGCAAAGATTTGTTGAGTACTTGCTATACAATAAAGCTGACTGGGGAAGAGATGTTCAAAGGACCCTACCTCTGTCTAAAGGGGCTCACAACTTATAATAGGTGACAGACATTGAATGATACAATGCCACATAATGCTTATTGGTGCCACAGGCTGATGTGGAAGGTGTGGGAGTGCAGAGCCCATGCCTGGGGTTTGTGGAGGCTTCCAGAAGAAGGAGATGCCTGAGCTAGGTCATGGAGGATGAGTCAGCTGGGTGGAGAGCATGGGAAGGATGCTTCAGGCAGTGGGATGGAGGGAACAAAGAAAGACATAAAGTCAAAGAAGAGCTGGTGGACCAATGCAGGAGTCCCGAGGGTCTTTCCAGATCTGTTGTGCCCATGTTACTGCTGGATCATCACTTGTGTGGAAAACAATATCCAGGGAGCATTAGAACCAAGGCGGGTAGCCAAGCACCCCTTCTGCTCACACCCCCCACTATCTCCCTCAATCCTCCATAGGTTGTCCTGTTGGGATGCACTCTCCCCTTTCCTTATCCTCCATATTGTGCCCATGCTGGGATTGCTACCCAATCCATGGTCAGCTCTGGGGACATGAAGCACACACTTATCAGTGCTTTGCGGCTAAGCACATTGTCACCAAGTTTATCTTGAGTGGGATTTTTATAGCATTCTCTCTATCTTTTCTACTGTGGCATAGAAAGGCCAAAATTTGGACCAGATACCTCAGGGGATGAGTATCTTTGGCACCACACGTGGGCTGGAGCACCTTCTCACTGACTGTTCCCAGATCGTGTGAGCGTGATCCTTAGCAGAGGGCTTGCTCTGGAGGGCACTCAGTAACTCTGAGAACCCTGTGCTTGCCTTTCATTGCCTCCTCTTTACTCCTGTTTGAGCCAGAGCCCATTTAAGATGTCCCAGTCATTGGACAAATAAAGTCTTTGGTGTCTGCTCCTCTCCTCAGCAGAAAAGACAGGAAAATCAAGCCAGGTAAACTAAATCTCGTAACAGTTGATTTTTGTTAAACTAATTCTACCCTTGGTCTTACTCCTATCACCTATTTTTAAAAGATCTTTATGTCAAGAGATCTAGTGACTATTGGGTAATTATTTGGGTCCAGGTAATTTCTTTTACAGGAAAGATGATAGCACATTCAATATAGTGAATGAAAATAACCTTAATGCCATTCCACTTGGCAAGTCATAGGGCCATCATCATGATCTATGGGCTTTCCATGTAGGTAAATAATCACAAGAACACAGGAGCATAGCTGGAAGCGATGTATTTTAAGCACTTATCCTCAAACCATTTTTCATAAGGAATATTCAATTACATTTCCAAAGGAAATGAGAAAATAGGGTTCTGACTACTCAAAACTAAAGGCTTTGTACAATGACTTACTTCTTAATATTTTTCAAGGCATTTTATATCGATCTTTTTAATCAAGGAATGTGCAAATTCTCCAAACAAGAGAGCAGGGCACAATAGGAGCCATATGGATGTTGATTTCAATCAGATTTCATGATTTCCCAGGAGGCAGTGATTCAGTCGCAGGCTTTGCATCCTTCCCCACATTTCTCTGCACAGCTGACACTGTGGATCCATCCTCCGGAGCCTGCGGCAGAACTACTCGAATAAATCCCTTCTTCTTACCTTGTTCCGTTCTTCAGCCCCGCACTGTTCTCACCTTCTCATGCCCGCAACCTTACTCTTGAGTTCCCATCAGAAGCGATTAATCTCTCCGTAAACACTGAGCACAGCTCAGGCTACGACAGTGATTTCGTTTCTCAGACTTGTGCTACCCCCGTTGTCTTAGTTTTGCCCCCCCCCACGAGCTGACCCTGAGACCCCCCTGAGAGTGCAAGCCGTTCATCTGGGAGATGATGCCAGGAAACATCAGCAGAGGAATAGAGAAGTAAGTTAGAAAAGGAAAAGAAGCAAATAAAGCTTCACTACCAAGCATAAGGCCCCTGGCACACACGTGACAGCTGTTTAATGGGGAGTTTCTTAAAAGAAGGAATTACATCTGAGGGGTGAGGAAGCTGGGGTATTTATACACTACCTTCCACCAGCCATGTGGCCATTTATTGTTAATCCCCAGTGTTTCAAGACTTTTGTGTGGAGGTGACGATGCGGGCTCCTTTAGCAGGCGCGTACAGCTGGAAGTCTGGCAAGTGCACACTGAGATTGTAATGACAGGGACACGTGGGCAGGGTGGGGCAGGGTCTGTTGCAGCCACTGTCGTGCGAATTGTGTAAGTGGATTCCTCCAAATGCTTTGCTTACACACAGCTCATGATGGCGGATATGTTCTATTTAGAGTGTCAACTCCAGTTGACTATTAGTGACTTTGTAGAGAAAGATTCTGGGGTTGTGTTAAAGGACGTAACATATGTGGTTGTCCAGAGATCTCTGGCAGGAAGAAAGACTAGTTATATCTTGCCTGATGTATGTTGTCTTGACTCCTGGAATTAGTCCTAAAAGTGATAGGCAGACCCGAGTCCCCTGAGCACCCACAGGAAAGCGAACATGCCAAGGGGGATGTGGGTGGGTGATCAGGACCCTTCAAACCAAAGACCCTGCTGTCCTTCAGGGAGGTCAGGGGCGACCACACCCCATAGCTTCGTCTCTGTGCCATTATTACTTTTATTGAGCTTCCCGACATCATCTGAGCGTTAGACAGCTTGTCTGGGCAGAAGTGCAAAAATGAGTTGGGCAGGGAAGAAAGCAAGTGAGTAGTGGCAAAACCCGAGGAGTGGCAAATTTTAGATGAAAATTGAATGTTTTGTGTGACTTTTTAAAAGTTTAAACACAGGTTTTTCCTAGGTTGAATATTAATTAATGCTTTCATTGAAGAGGCACTTGGTGAGCATCTGTTATAGGCCAGCCATATTTATTTGCTCTTGGGAAATAAAAAGATTAATAGGGCATAGTGCTGGCCCTCAGAAAATCCCATAAACTAGTCAGAACGGGCATCATACTCCTGGTCAAGATATCCTGTGTGAGAGAGTGATAGTTAGGAGCACAGACTCCGGATTTCAATTCTGAGCCTGACACTTACTAGAGGGTGACTTGGAGACATGTATGTAACCTCTTTGTGCCTTGGTTTCCTCACTGCTACCTACATCATGGGGTTGTTCTGGAAATTCTATCTGACAATACCTGTAAGATTGAAACAGTGGCTGATGCATAATCAACATTCAATCCATGTCCGCTCTTTGCTTTTCCTACAAGAGCACAGATTAGGGGAATTTCATTTCCTATCTGGAGAATCCAGAAGATTCGAGGGAGGAGCTGCTACTTGACTGGAGGAGAAGGAGGATTTCACCAGTGGAATTGGAGGAGAGCTCCTCCAGGCAAGGAGAAAGCCACATGTAAAGGGACGGGGACGGAAGAGGGAGGTGGGGCATCCTAGGGCAAGCCAGCAGCACCAGGGAAGAGAGAATGTCACACTTCCTTTTCCCACCAGGCAAGGAGCATAGTCAAAACTACATTTTACAAGATGGCTCTGGCAAAGAATCTATGAATGTATATGAATTGCTATAAAGTCCCCTGGCCCTTTTCTCTCTAGGTTTACCAAATCGGCACTGAATCTAAAATAAAAACTTACCAACTTGAATTTCCTGAGCATTTGGAATCCATGCAGTAGCAATGCCGGCATCAATTCTGTAACGTATCAGGTCTGGGGGCGTCGCTCCAGACCCAGCTCTTCGGCATCTCTTGGAGCTCCCGCAGAGCCAGACGGGGCAAGATGCCACATTCGAGGACCTCAGGCACCTTTGTCTGCGAACATATGCAGAAAAATCAGCCGCTTTCACTAAGACAGCTCCGGAAATCCAGCTAAACTAACCTCCTTGAGTCTGATTTACAAATTACTGTCTGCACCAACTTTGATTACACTGAGTCCAGGAAAACAGAGGTTTCGTTGAAAATTTATCTTTGACTGTGTTTATGTGACACAGCTTGCAGAATACATCTGAAGAGCAAGGAGAAGAAGAGGGAGAAGGGGGTTATAAAATATATGTGCCCCACAGGAATATTTTTCGGCTGTCTTACTCCAAAATGTGCAATTAATAGCAGAATCATATACTGTTCTGTTCAAGCTGAAAGGACCCTTTGGCACTGTCTAGTTCAGTTCTTGTCTCGTCATATGAGGGAACTGGGACCCCTGCAGGAAGTCTCAGCCCCAGTCTCTCGGCAACTTATTGGTTATTGGCAGATCCAGAACTAGAGTCCAGGTTGGTAAACATGAGGAAGAAGTTACTCTTTTAATTGACTACACAACATTTAGCGATAACATATTGACTTCATGCTTATTCTCGAAAACATATAGACCAGCAATTACTAATAAAAATATCACAGAAAAGCTTATGATTTTATGTTGCTAGCAGTCACACTGAACGAAGTAAAAAGAACAGGTGAAAGTAATTTTAATACTTTTATTACATTTTATTTACCTCAATATATATAAGGTGTGACTTAAATATGTAATAAAACTAAAAATTATTAATCAGATATTTTACACTTTTTTGGCACTAAGTCTTTGAAGTCTAGGAGACATTTTACACTTATAGTACGTTTATTTTTTTATTTCTTTTATTAATTTTTATTCATTTTTGAGAGACAGAGTGTGAACAGGGGAGGGGCAGAGAGAGAGGAAGGCACAGAATCTGAAGCAGGCTCCAGGCTCCAACCTGTCAGCACAGAGCCTGACGTGGGGCTTGAACTCACAAACTGTGAGATTATGACCTGAGCTGAAGTCAGACACTTAACAGACTGAGCCACCCAGGCACCCTACTTAACAGTACATTTCAATTTGGATGAGCCACATCTCAAGTGCAGCCCCACTGGACAACACAACTATAGAAAATAGAGCTTTAGCTTTTCCCCTCTCATGGATTCTTGGATATTCATTCATTCATCCATCCATCCATCCATCCATCCATCCATCCACCCATCCAGTGAATGNCCCCCCCATCTGAGTTTAGCAGCACTACTGACTGCTCTGGGGGAAGAGGAGGTACTTTAGAGGGATTCAGAAGTGGCTGGACAGACAGAGTTGTAGCATAAGCCCCCTGCTAGCTCTCAAGGGAGCAAGGTGCAAATGCCTGTTAAAGCAACTCTCACTTTCTCTAGATAATTGTTCGTGTTCTCTCTCTCTCTCTCTCTGTCTCTGTCTCTGTCTCTTTTGGTCCCTCTCTCCATCTTATGACTCTCTTTGGAACTAATTGTCTTTATGTTCTCCATAACTTCTTCACTTGTGGAGAGCAGAATCAGCTGCTGGAAACTCCCATCAATAGAGATGAGTCGTTGGAAGATGAACTCACCTTCCCATTAAACGGCACAAAAGAGTCTTGCCTCCAAAATTTTGTCGTCTGTAACCCCCAGGCACTGAAATGCCACTTAGGAGGTATGTTAGGCCATTATCAGGCCTAGGACTTGAGTTGGATGCGGGNGTGCGGGCTAGTAAGCTAAAGGAAGAGGGGTTAAGAAAGAAAGGGCAATGCAAAGGTTCAAGGTCTCCAGCAGAGCAGGAGACAGGCCTGTGAAGACATCTGAGTGGGGCATTTGAGAACCCAAGGCTGTGAAAACCCAAGGCAAGTTGCCAAAAAGGGAGACCGAATTCAGGAACTTCTCAGAGTTAAAACAAACTTGTCCACTTCACGGTTTTTCCTAAGGCCAGCATGAAGGAAGGGCAAACCTCTTATGATATCTGAGATGCAGCTTTTTTGCATCAATATAATGCTCATCCACCTCTCAACATGTATTTATGAGTGCCTGCTGAGTGCAAGGCACAGTAAAGTGCTGGGGCTATCACCATGTCTTGAAGATTGACACTTTGGAATATACCTAGTTAATTTAGACCATTTTTCAGCATGTCTTATACTTTACCATTTTGATTTCCCATTTGCTTAATATGACCCTATCCTGATGTCTCACTGTTTTTTTTTGTTGTTGTTTGTTTTTGTTTTTGTTTTGTTTTGTTTTTAAGGATTGAAGTGAAAAACCAACATGATAGTAAAAGCGTGGGCTTATTCCACCTATGATCAACTTCTTCCAGTGTAAATGGAGGAGGGGTGACCCCTTGTTCCTTCTCCTGTGCTTATCAGCCTGCTGATCAGAGGAGAAACAGGAACTCACATTATCAAAGCATCTACTACCTTGCCAAGCACTTGACTTACATGATTTCATTTATACCTTCAAATAACTCTATTTTTAATGAGTTTTTTAATTTTAGAGAGACAGCGAATCAGGGAGAAAGGCAGAGAGAGAGAGAGAGAGAGAGAATCTCAAGCAGGCTCCATGTTCAGTGAGGAGCTCAAAGCAGGGCTTGATCCCGCAACCCGGGGATCATGCCCTGAGCCAAAATCAAGAGTCAAATGCTCAACGGAGTGAGCCACGCAAACACCCCTAACAACTCTATTAATTTTATTTGATAGATAAAGAAACTCAAGCTTCAGAGGCCTTAAGTTACTTGCCTGAGCATGGATAGCTGATAAGTGACAGAGTCAAAATTAGACCCAGATCTTTTTAACCCATTAAGTCAAAGTCTTTCCAATGTGCAAGAGTTTTCTGCTAATTTTAAATCATGGTGCCTAAGTACACAAATCTGTGGGTCTAGACAGCATGGGTTGAGTCCCCACTTTGCCACTTATTAACTGTATGAACATGTGCAAACCACTTCATCCTCTGTGTCTCAGTGGCATTATGTATAAAATAGGTCTCTAAATAATGCCTTCCACATGTCAGATGAGGATGGAATGAATGAACTAATATTATAAAACACTTAAGACTACTGCCTAGCATATAGGAGGTGACCAATGAACATTAGCTGCTATAATTTCTAGCAGCACATTAATGAAAAAGTGATGACTATAGAAATAGTCCATGGTTTTATTTTCAAAAGCATTTCTAAGCAGCAAACTACTAGAGCTAATAGAATTCTTTTGCCTTGTGCCTTAAAGTCATCGTATTCTTTCTATGCCAAAATTCATATTAATCAAAATTTGCTTCACCACTTAATCTCCAATAGAATAGCTAAGAAAAATGTGCTGTAGCTACTTAATGGTATATTAAACAATTTTAAATGATGACAGAAAGCTAGTGCCCAAATGGAAACATGACTTCAAAATGATAAGTGAAAAAGGAGGGGCGTAAAATTATGCAAATACTATGAATTCATGTAAATGAAAAGATAGACTGAAATAAAAAGACCAAAATTATAGCCATTTTTATTGTGAGTAATTTGAAATTATGGGTGAGTTTTCCTTTACCTTCTCACATTTTTGTCATACGATTTGATTATTTTTATACATTAATATAAAATAATACACCATCACAATGTTCTCCATAATACATAGAGGAACAAAGATAACTTCTGCCATAATACTTTTAATTTCACAAGTATGTGAGAGAGTGAGTTTTGCATACAAGTCTAAGAGTGTTCAGAAATAGCATATAAAATGAATTAAAAAATTTTTTTAAGTTTCCTTTTATTAAAAAAAAAAGCTTTTCCTTAATAGCTAAAACTGGCCATTCATGCTAAGAAAATGGTAGAGGGGCCAGGAAGAAATCTGAGGCTGCTTACATTTCCACTGTGAGGTATTTCTGATGGATGGTGACTTCCTCTTCTCTCTCAAGCCTGCAGGAACTCTGTCCAAATCAGGGGCCGACGTGCTGCCGATGTGACCCCTCACCCTACTCCCTTTCCGCACGGCACTCTCTTTGGCATGACTTGTCACCTGTGCTCCAGCAGAGACCCAGCTGGCTTCAGGACCTCTGCAGGCTCTGGCTTCTGCAATTCTTGCTTTATCCTTCTCACCTCCTCGCTTCCTCACTCCTTCCCTCTCCTCTCCTTTCTCCCCCACCCCCTTCTCTGACACCAATAGGGCAGTTCATGGACATCACTGGAAACTTGCAAAAATATCTACCTACCGTTGTTGGGCCCACCAGTCACAGAGGAACATAAGGCAATTCATGGCGGCCAGTCAGTGCCCAGCATGGCGGTTATGCAGGAGCCCCAGCATCTGACTATCTGATTGGAATTCACAGCTTGACTGGCCACTTAGCAGCTGGCTGATTTGAGGCATGTGAATTCAATGAATTAAACCTCAGTCTCCCCATCTGTAGAGCTGGGGTGATGTTGACAGTATCTACTATAGAAAGGGTTGGCATGGTCAGTGCTCCATGAGCATCAGCTACTATTATCGCCTGTTTATGGACATTTCAGCCCCATGTTTGCCCTGGAGATATCTGCCTCCTCAACTCTTTTCTGAATCCCTTTTGAGCCTTTAAGCCAGTTGCAGCTCCTCCTTCCCTCCCACCCACCTCTTTCCTCCACTCCCACTACACTCTCTACCATACTCTACAAAGCGAGTCTGATATACGCTGTACTTTCATCGCTAGAGAAGGGCTGACTCCACAACTCACCCAGAGCCTAGCGACAGCCACCACTGGCTGCCATCTAAACCCGAGTCTTTATTTTCCTCCTGTGCAGCTCACAGACACCAGGCAACCTACCCAAAGTGATGGTACTGAAACATGAACCATGCTCGTCTGATAACACTGAAGTCTGCCTACACCCCAAATATACATATTTAACTATTTTCTCCTTTCCTTTTCAAGAGGATTGACCAAAGTGCCAAAGAATGAATTGGTTGTCAGTAGGGGAGGAATGCAGCACATTAGTTGGCCTGAACCCCAGGGCCTCTCTGGTCACACCTCTTAACAGAGCTCCCAGGTTGCTTGGGGACAGAGCTGCCTTATTCTCAGGTCCTCAGCACAGCCCAGAGGCAAAGGTGGAGCCCAGCTCCTGGGTGGACATGGGAGGGGCCAAGAGAGGAAATCCCAGTCATCTCTTGCTTCACACAATAGAAATTTCTTAAGAAACTGAGTATACAGGGGCACCTGGGTGGCTCAGTCGGTTAAGCCTCTGACTTCGGCTCAGGTCATGATCTCACGGTTTGTGGGTTTGAGCCCCACATCAGGCTCTGTGCTGACAGCTAGCTCAGCGCCTGGAGCCTGTTTTGGATTCTGTGTCTCCTTTTCTCTCTGACCCTCCCCTGTTCACACTGTCTCTATTTTTCTCTCAAAAATAAATAAAACTTTAAAATAAAAAAAGAAACTGAGTATACATCTTTGTAAATTGGGTCTTATTTTCAGTTGACATTTAATTTCACCAACGTGTTCTACAAAGAGAAAACAGACTTGTCCCAAGACCACAAAAGGATGCAGTAAACCATTTACAACCATGCAGTTAGACAGCAATTATTATGAAATGTTTTACACATCCAATTAAGTAAAATAATGCAATAAAAATAGAGCAGAGACCACCAGAAATGATAAAGAGAAACAGATTTCTTTCTTTGGATCCCCTCTTGGGATTCGGGGGGGTACGTATTCTCTTTTACACAAAAATTACCCTTGAGAGTCAACTCTTCCAACGGCTGTTCTCCCCATGCACACGGTGACAGTTCTCAGTGGCTCCCACTCTCTTACTGGCCTCTTTGGACACAGCAATGCCTCCAGCTGTAACTCCCATCCCAGCCTTCTGGACTGGCTATGTGACTCAATCTCACCAACACGAGCACATGGAAAAAGTGTTGGCATGGTCAGTGCACAATGAACATTAGTTACTATTACTACCTTTTTATAGAAGTTCTGGCTCTAGTTTTGCCTCTTGGAAGTTAGTTCTTTTACTAAAATGGGTGGATGGGAAGGAACTTGTTGGCCCAGTATGGACTCTAAGAGATACTGGACATGGCAACATCAACCGGAGGCAGCTGGAAGTGAGCTCCCTCCCTTATGTTCCCTGGAAACCTGTCCTTTACCCTGGAACTTTACGTCACATTATAGCCTGTGTGCACCAACTTCAGATCGGTTTTTCTGGAAAGGGTATTGCTTTCAGTGGAATGGGGAGAGAGTGAAGGAAACCAGAAAGAGGCACAGAAGAAAGAGGTTGCATTCCAAACATGAGCATGATTTCCATGCACTGTGCTATAAATGGCAATTAGGGCCTGGCTAAACTACTTAACCCTGATTTTCTAGGAACTAGGCCTTGTCCCTCAGGTTTTGAGGCCTGTTAATAAAGGATAGATGAGAGGGGATTCAGCATATGTCATATCACAGAATATCCTGAATCAGGGCTGACTCCATTAAAACTGTGAAAATACCTGAGGTTCATCATTGGGATCTGTTTGCCTCCCTTTCTGAGCCGATTTCCACCTGCCTATACTCTTGCCCATGTTCTCAGAGCCCTTATGGTATCCAGAGTCCTTCTCAAGGGCGAACCATGCTACCCCCCTCAACACCTGAATGATTCACTTCTCAGAAGTCATAAATTTAGTCCAGGTGTTAGGAGAAAAACAGCTGATTCACTCAATCCACCCTGATATACAAATGATTATGGCTACTTAAGTCTTCAAGGCCCGTATGCATTTTTGGGCATGTTGTTTACAGACCCATGAAATCTTACTGGTACGAAGGGAGAGGGGAAATGTGTCCCCAGGACACCCTCGCTGGCCGGCCTGCTCTGACCACCAGGTACCTCGGGCCCCTTCTGTCTTCTTCCTTCCTCCCTCCCTGGTTGTCTTCAGTTTCTTCCCAAGCTGCAGATTGTCTCCCAGTCTGGACTGGTACGTGGTGGTGGTAGGGTTGCTACTGTGGTCATTGCTTCGTAGCCACCAATCCATCATCTTTGGAGCCTCAGCTTCTTCATCTGCAAATGGGGTTTAATAATATCTGCTAATGATTGTTGTGGAGACTGAAGTAGTAGGTGGTAGATAAGTGTTAGTTTTATTCTCCAATAAATCCAGCGCTGTCAAGCTGAGGAATTAACTTTACCACATGAGAGGTACTCAGATCTTGGGAGAAGCATGCTTTTAAAAATACTCTTGGTGGATTTACAAAGTTTTACCTGACAGCATCTGTTACCACTTTGTCTAAACCCATCATAACTCTGCTTATATGTCCTCACATGTATCAGTCTATTGTAGTTTGCTTAGAACTGGTCCCTCTGTCTTTTCAAAAGATGGGCATATGATCCCTTCACGGCCAAACAGCTCATTCTATGCCACTGGGCAAGGAACAGGTCCAGGGATGGCTTTTGTGGATCTGCTGGGAACAGAAGTTCCTTGCTCTAGGAATTAAAAAAGAAGCCTGGAGCTGCCAGGGGCCACCGACAAGCGAGTCTTACCAAGGCTGAAATTAACATACAAGAAAACCAAGCCAAGTAAAGGAGAGAACAAAGGATGTCCTTGTGTATTGGTTGATTCTGTGGATCTAAGCATCCCTGAACCTGGACCCGCCCTTGACTTTTTAATTATATGAATTTAGTAATTCCTTTCTTGCATCTTTTTCTTTACCTCAGGCGAGTTCTGGTCCTCACTAAGAATTATCTCCTTTTTGTGATTACAACCAACTTTTTTTAAAGTTGCATTTGGCATTGCTGATTTCAGTTATGGACTCTGAAATGTTGTTACTAAAGCCACTTATCAGACAGAAGAGAGTCCATACTTCTGAGGTTGCCCTCTAAATATTCGAGCCCTCTAAATAGTAAAATCTTGGTAGCCTGGTGTACTATTAAAGTAGGACTTTTGCATTTCACTTGAAACTATAACCATTGTGTTTTTTATTATAAAAACATTTCAAGTTATGAGCTGTAGTATTTTAATCTCTTCTCTATCCACCCACATTTTTGAGGAAAATTGATGGCATTTATCCTTGGATTGTTTCATATCCCAAAGGTACCCATGACTACATTTGAGAAACACTCACTACAAGAAGCCAGAACAAGACATTAGGCAGTGAACTCAGCCCCAAGAATGTCAACTATCAGAGAAATCTGTCCTACCGCTATCTAGCAATCTATTGAAATGTGCATATTTACTTTAAGAGGAGTAAACTTAAAGGGACGTGCTTGGATATGGCACCTCCATGACATCAGTGGAAACATGCAGGTCCTGTGGAATTCCTGCTGTGCGACTGTGACAGCAAAAGGAGGGAGTAAGGTCTGTGTTCCTTGAGAAGGCGAAATATCAGAAGCATAGAATTGCTTGAGGGGGTATTTCGTTTCATCTCTCTGTTTTAACCTCTTCCGGGCTCAAGACAGAAAACGAGCAATACAGAAATGAGGACAAGGGATGATTAATTCTAAAAGAGCTCTGCTTTTTCCCAGTGGTTATCTCAGTCCTTAGATTGTTGCCCACTTGGCCTCCATCCCTTTCCTTTTGTTTTTTCACCTTCCCTCCTTAATCTGCCTCCTCTCGGTGGGGAGTTCATGCCATGGCTAGCCAAACACAGAAAGTGAGTTGGAGGTGGAGAAGGTTATGCCCTTCCAGAAGGATCCATGAGTTTAGTCTCTTGTTGCATGTTTACAATTTTTTTAATGATTTATTTATTTCTGAGTGAGAGAGAGAGACAGCGTGAACAGGGAAGGTCAGAGAGAGAGGTAGACAGAGACTCTGAAACAGGCTCCAGGCTCTGAGCTAGCTGCCAGCGCAGAGCCCAACGCGGGGCTTGAACCCACGAGCCGTGAGATCATGACCTGAGCCGAAGTCGGATGCTTAACTGACAGCCACCCAGGCGCCCCTCCTGTTGCGTGTTTAAAAACTGCCTCTGGACTTGTAGACCTTTGCAAGGTTGTGAAGTTTTCTGCTGGTACTAGTAATATTTGATCATCATGTGATCAACACACAGCAGTAGCAAATGCTTACAAGCAAATGGAATCTTAGAGATTCTGATATTTCCACTCTGACTTTAAAAGGTGGGGGGGGGGCGGTGGAGGTAGGAGGCATCTTTTGAGGTCAGTAATTACACGATAAGCAGGCAGAAATGATCAAAGAATCATTCAAGAGAGAGCTATAGTTTTGGCCAAAAGATAGAAGGATATGAAAAAAAATGTATTAACTTGAAATCCTTCACTTAAAATGGAATAAACTGTACTTGACATTTGGAAACTGCTGCTCAGGCAAAGATAAAGGTACAAAGGTTTCCAAAAGTAAGGTTGAGATAAAATGTGGAGGCTTCTTGAGATTTTGAACTAAAAGTTAGAAACTTGGAGCAAAAACTCCTTGGAGGACGCTCAGCGGAGAAAATATTTTTCTTGGCACAAGGTGGTCCATTTTTCTTAGGAAAAATTAGAAAGAAACGGCCGAGGAAGGCCAGTTTGCATAAATGGGGCAGAGGCTGAAATAAAAATAATAAGCCATTCAAACTCATTCCTTTTTAGCCCAACAAGCGAGAGGAAGCGAGCAAAGAAAAATGAAGAAAAGGAATTTGCTCAGAAACCATTTCTTTTGAAGCAAAAGCCCTGTGAATTCTAATCAAAGGGATCGTGAGAAGGCTTAATTATCACAGAGTAACAATCATTAGCAATGCCGGGCACTATAAAATGCACGGTCCTCTGTCAAAATCCAAAATCCTGAACTGGAGACTAGATGTTTCACTCGCAAGAGACAATAGCAATGTCTTTATCAGCCAAGGGGCTCTGGAAGGTGCATTTACCTAAATTCCTTCAGCTCTGATTTACGGGGTAATCCTGTAATCCTGGCCACAGGATTTTAGTTTCTGCTGATGAGGGTGGGAGGCGGGAATCCTGTATCAGGTACGTATCCGCCTGCCTAGATATCCCAGTATCCCCAGACAGAAACGAAGAAACTTCGAAATGTGTACAAAATCACGGCTGGCTGTTTCTCCCTCAGGTTTTTCATTTACACAGAAGTCGGAACCTGTTTGTCAGGTTTTGGCCACAGCATGTCTCTGGAATAAAACTGTAAACCTAACAATGGGAGCTAATAACCAACTCTGTCAGAGCTTCAACTGTAGTGTTTGGAAACAGCAGTTCTGGTAAAGCTCACAGAGAGTTTCAGGATCCAGTCTTAGTCTCAGAATCGTTTTTATTTGACCTGAGACTGAACGCTCATCTATTCTTCATTAACTTGAAAAACGAAATGGTGCCAAAGAGCAGAATTATAGATATCACAGGGTGTTAAATTTTCTCAGACAAATCTCTCTCTTCAGTTTCAACTTGAATCCCCACACGCTTATTACTTTAATTTGGGGAGGCTTGAAATTCCGGTGACTTTTAGAGCTCGGCTTAAAACTACCACACCCTTCCAAAGAGCTAGGAACAGCTATGTCTGACCACAACATCCATCTAGACTGTAGCGTGCTCCAAAAACTCGCTTTTGATGTTCCTAAACACATAGCTATCAAAGAAAACACGATGCAGCAGCGAACTTAATGTCTGTCTTTCCAGACAGATATATAAAACTTTAATTATCCAGAGTCTAAGTAACAAGAAACTGCAAGTAACTGAACATTTTTTTCTATGTCTAAAGTAGAAAGTTAAGGGCAATGAAACACAAGAATTTAANCTGCTCACACTGTCTCTCTCTCTCTCTCTCTCAGAAATAAATAAAACTAAAAAAAATTTTCTAAGAATTTAAGAGTTTAGTCAAAAGATCACTTTTAGTTCATGTTTCAGGGTTGGCAAACACGCAGGTCACTCCCAGGACTTCTATTTAGATATGGGTTCTAATCCTTGCTCATTTCTATCTGCCTATAGAAGCCAAGNNCAAGGTCCCTCAGTTACTACATTCAAACAGCTGAACTAGGGGCCATCGTTATGGGGCTCAGACTCTAGTGTGATTCCTAGGTCAGTGCTGGGACCTGAGTGCCACCCGTAAAATGAGGACATGGGCTACATCAAGGTTTTTAATTTTCCCAAAGCCTTTTTTTCAGATGAATGTAAAAATGTTATTATCTTCACTAAATATAGTAAAAATAGCAGTAAATATAGTAAAAGAAGTCAAAATATTCACTCTCTTTAACAATCTCCCATGTATCAAGAAAATTTCTTGAGCTACATTTTCTGAAATTTATATGAAAATAATACAAAATTGTAACATCGAATGTGTATCCAGTGTTAAAAAAGAAACAAAAAACACATTGAGGGTGCGTGGATAGCTCAGTTGGTTGAAAGTCAGACTCTTGATTTTGGCTCAGGTCAGGATTGCAGGGTTGTGGAATCAAGCCCCACATCTGGGCTTAAGATTCTCTTTTTCTCTCCCTATGTCCCCTCTCCCCGGCTCACACACTCATTCTCTCTCTATAACTTAAAAAAAAAAGAAAAGAGAAATACATTCAATGGAAAGCAAATTCAATATTATAATTTTATTTTTGAAATCTTAAAAAGCCAACTTATTACAACGTGCCCTGAAACTTTGTACATGTTTACAGATTCCCCTCTTGCCAAAGCTATTCAAGTGTTCGTTTCCCCAGGAATATCCTATCTTTTAATCCCTCTCATTTCTGTAGCTCTCATGGTGGAATGTTTGGGTAGGTGAAATATTGACATAAGAACTTAGAACCACACTGTCTAGAGTGCTTGGGTGGCTTATTCAGCTGGGCGTCTGATTTCAGTTCAGGTCATAATCTCTTGGTCAGTGGGTTCAAGCTCCGAATTTGGGTCTGAGCTGATAGCTCAGAGCCTGGAGCTTGTTTCAAATTCTGTATGTCTCTCTCTTTTTCTCTTTCTCTCTCTCTCTGCCCCTTCCCTGTTCACCCTCTTCTCTCTCTGAGAAAAAGAAATCAATATTAAAAAAAAAAATCTTAGAAGCAGGCTGCCCTAAGATTTACTGGCCTGGTTCATTGATTGGAGGATTTAGAATCTAGTAACAATAGATATAGTGTTGGAAGATACCCTAATTGACTTATACATATCCTTTCCAGAAGTTTCAAACAACCAGGAGATGTGTAAGGCAGAAATAGCTAAGGACATCAGGCATTGCTAGTGGCTTAGTTACCATGGGTGTAGCTGGCCAAAAAGAGATAAAATGGGACAGAGTAAGCCATTTGAAATCTCGTAGAGCTGCTCTGTGACTTGGGGTTTTTCAAAGCATCTATTATGAACTTCACCTGCCACAGTTCAACGGTTTGAAATGAAAGATCCCTCAGCTTCGAACATTCTATCAAATGGTCATGATGGGGGTTGGGAGGAGGGAGGTCCTTTAGGAGGTTCTAGGCTGCATCCTTTGATTTCTCAGTTAGGATGCCCTGGTCTGATCCTTTCAGTATCATTTTATTAATGATCATGTAAAGAATACCTTTTCCTTTAAAACAATCCCTTATATATATTTAATTAGTAGTGAGCCTTGACCTTGGCAGCAATTGTTCACCCCTGCCATGTTGGGAAGAAACACAAAGTGCTCCTTGTCATCTGATGGGCTTTGGATGTTCTGTCCCCGCCAGCATGTTGTGGGGAACTGTGGTGAGCCCCAGGAAGTGCTATTTATTTGACCTGTTGTGGAATGTAAAATGGGGATTGAAGAGGGGCTCAGTGTGAGAACAAGCTTTTAACTATGCTAATCCAAGTAAGGTAACTTTTGAAACTACTACTTTGGTCTTAAGGTCAAATTCAATGTGCTGTACTGCTGTGCTTTTCAATAAAATGCTTGAAAAATCTATCCTGAAGCCACTGTGAGCTGGGCAGTAAGAAGTCTTTAATCTTGGGACATAATTGCTAATTAATATGATACTAAGAACAGTGCTCATATATCAGTTTTTCTCAAAATCCTTCCCTAGATTTACCCTACTAATCTTTGCTCTAGAGGGGGAAAAAGAGATTTGATAAGTGTTTTTTTATTAAGTTTATTAATTCATTTTGAGAGAGACAGAGAGAGCGTGCCAACGGGAGGGGCACACACACACACACACACACACACAGAGAGAGAGAGAGAGAGAGAGAGAATCCCAAGCAGGCTCCATGCTCCCAGCACAGAGCCCAATGTGGGGCTCGAACCCATGAATGATGTGACCATGATCTGAGCCTAAATCAAGGGTCAAATGCTTAACTGAATGAGCCACCCAAGTGCCCCTAACAAGTGTTATTATTAATATTGCTTTACCAGGATGACCCAAGAGTGACCAAAATCACTCTGATTACATGAAACCATGATGAAATTTGACTCTTTCTGTCTTCAGTACCTGTGTAAACTGTTTCCATTTTCTCTGTTATTGGGAAGTTTTAGGAGATTTTATGGTTGAAGAAAATCTCATAATAAAACTGATAATACACTATAAAATGAATATCATTTCAGGGTGCCTGGATGGCTCTGTTGGTTAAGCATTGACTCTTGATATCAGCTCAGGTCTTGATCTCAGGATCATGAGTTCAAGCCCTAACTGGGCTCTGTGCTAGGCACAGAGCCTACTTAAAAATGAAAAAAAAAAAAAAGAAAAAGAAAAAAAGAAAGAAAAAAATATCCTTTCCAACAGCAACTTTGGATGTTCAAAATGGATACTATTATCCATGGAGTGTGACCCAAATCCCAACTTTGTTTTGTACAACGTCTTTTTTCCATGTAGGAATGCCTTCACCTTCATCAAAAAGATTAGGGAAACATTTGACTGCCTTCTACATCCCAGATATGTTATTATCATCATTTCTGTAATCTTCCCACAATGGTTGTGAGTTTTCAATACTCTTAATCTACACTTTCTGAAAATGAGAAAGAATTATATTGTCAGTTTTTTGTAGTCCTGGTTTCTGACATATTGTCCTTTTTAAGTAGTAAAATATAGTATGAAGGGGGAATACCATTATTTTTTGTGAATCAATCTAAATTTAGAATCATTTATACTTTAAGATAAAAATTGGCGACTTTGTTTTTTTAGTTTATTTATTTATTTTGAGAGAGCCCGCAGGAGGGGCAGAGAGAGAGAGAGAGAGAGAACCCCAAGCAGATTCTGCACTCCCAGCGTGGAGCTCGACCTGGGCCTGAACCCAAGAAACACAAGACCACGACACGAACTGAAATCATGATTCAAAAGCCCAACCGACAGAGCTACACAGGCACCCCCCCGATGACTTAATTTTTTAAAAGGATGTGTGGTCTGCGAGTTGAGACGGAATAGAATCTGTGTGAGTCCCACTGAATCTGGCACTGTGGTGTGGCAAAGCTTCTATCACAAGCATAAACCTCACTCGAGTTCCAAGATTTCCCAAGGAGGGGCACCTGGGTGGCTCAGTTGGTTAAGCATCCAACTCTTGGTTTCGGCTTACATCATGGTAATGAATCATGAGATAGAGACCCTCATGGGGTTCTGTCCTGGATGTGGTGTCTACTTAAGATTCTCCCTCTCTTTCTTCCTCTCTCTCTCTCTCTGCCTCTCCCCAACTCATGCTCCCTTGAATGCACACTCTCTCTTAAAAAAAAAAAAAAACCCAAAGGATTGAGTCATTAATGTGACAATGTTGAAAGTGCTACAGATAATCCTGCATGGGAAATTATTTTTTTAAATTGTGGTATAATTGATATATAACATTCTACTACTTTAAGCTCTGCAACATGATGATTCAATATTTCTATACAGTGTGAAATGATCACCACCATAAGTCCAGTTAACATCCATCACTTTAGGGGCACCTGGGTGGCTCAGTTGGTTGAGTGATCTTGGTCATGATCTCACGGTTTGTGAGTTTGAACCCCATGCATGGTTCATGAGTTCAAGCCCCATATTGGGCTTTCAGCACAGAGCCCACTTTGGATCTTCTGTCTCCCCTCTCTGCCCCCCCAACACTTGTGCTCTCTCAAAAATAAAAACTAAAATATTTTAAAAACCCATCACTTTATGTAGTTATAAGAATTATTTCTTGTGATGAGTACTTATAAGATTTAACCTCTCAGCAACTTTCAAATGTGCAATACAATATTGTTAACTATAGTCACCATGCTGTACACTACATCCCCATGACTTGTTTATTTTATAACTGAAAGTTTGTACTTTTGACCCCCTTCACCCATTTCTCTCACCCTCAACCTTCACCTTTGGCAATCACCCGTCTGTTTTCTGTATCTAAGAGCTTGTTTTTTGTTGTTGTTTTGGTGTTTTGTTTTGTTTTATTAGATTTGACATATAAGTGAGACCATGCACTGTTTTTCTTTCTCTGTCTGACTTATGTCACTTAGCATAATGCCCTCCACTCATGCTGTTGCAAATGGCAAGATTTCATTCTTTCTTCTGCCTGAATAATATTCCATGATGTGTGTGTGTGTGTGTGTGTGTGTGTGACAATTTCTTTATCCATTCATCCACTGATGGACACTTAGGTTGTTTCCATATTGTGGCTACTGTAAATATGCTGCAGTGAATTTGAGGGTACATATATCTTTTAGAGTTTGGGTTTTAATTTGAATAAATACCCAAAAGTGGAATTGCTGGATCATATAATGATTCTGTTTTTAATTTTTTTGAGTTAATCTCCATACTGTTTTCCACAGTGGCTGCACCAATTTGTATTCCTACAACCTGTGCACAAATGTTCTCTTTTCCCTACATCTTTACCAACACTTGTTATTTCTTATCTTTTCGATAATAGCCATTCTAACAGGTGTGGGATGATAATACCTGTGGTTTGTGGGCCATCTTTTCATGTACCTGTTGACCACTTGTATGTCTTCTTTGGAAAAATGTTTATTGACATGTTCTGTCCATTTCTTAATCAGATTGTTTTTGTTTTGTAACTTTTTTGTGGAGCTGTATGAGTTCTTTATGTATTTTGGATATTAACACCTTATCATATATGGTTTGTGAATATGTTCTCCCATTCAGCAGGTTGCCTTTTCATTTTTTTTATGTCTGTTTGTCTATTTTGAGAGAAACAGAGAGTGTAAGTGGGAGAGAAGTAGAGGGAGGGAGGGAGAGAGAATCCCAAGCAGGCTCTGCATTGCTAGCACAGAGCCCAACACAAGGTTCGAACTCATGACACAGTGAAATCATGACGTGACTGAAACTGAGAGTCAGATGCTTAACTGACTGAGCCACGCCAGCACCCGGCCTTTTCATTTTTTCGACAGTTTCCTTTGCTGTGTAGAAGCTTTTTAGCTTGATGTAATTTCACTTGTTTATATTTTCTTTTGTTACTTTTGCTTTTGGTGTCATATTTTTAAAAAATCATCACTAAGACCTATGTCAACTCACTACTTCTGTTTTCTTCTAGGAGTTTTATGGTTTTCAAGTCTTATGTTCAAGTCTTTAATATTCTGAGTTAACTTTTGTAAGTGGTTGAAGACAGTGATCCAGTATCATTCTTTTCCATGTGGCTGCAATTTTCCCAGCACTACCTATTGAAGAGACTGTCCTTTTCACATCATATTTTCTTACCTGCTTTGTTGTAAATTAATTGACTACATATGTATGCATTTATTTCTGGGCTCTCTGTTCTGTTCCATTGATCTATGTGTCTGTTGTACTGCCAACACCATAATAGTTTGACCACTATGCCTTTTTAATATAGCTTGAAACCAGGACATTTGAAAACCTCCAGCTTTGTTCTTCTTTAGCTATTAGGGATCTTTTGGGGTTTCAATCAAGTTCTAGGACTGTTTGTTCTATTTTTGTGAAAAATGTCATTGGAATTTTGATAGGGATTGTATTGAATCCGTAGATTGCTTAAGTAGGCTTAAGTAGTATGGCCATTTTCACAGCATTAATTCTTCCAATCTATGAGTATGGAATATCTTTCCACGTACTTACGCCTTTTCAATTTCTTTTATTAATGTCTTACAGTTTTCAGCATATAGATCTTTTACTTCCTTGGTTAAATTTATACCTAGTGGTTGTGGAAACTAATTTGACAATAAACTATTTGTAAAAAAAAAAATAAATAAATAAAAATAAATTTATACCTAGTGGGGGTTTTTTGAAGCAATTGTAATTGCTTTCTTAATTTCTCTTTTTGATAATTGATTAGCATATATAAACACAACTGATTTTTGTATGTTGATTTTGTATCTTGTAATTTTACTGATTTCATTTATTAATTCTAACAGCTTTTTGGTGGTGTCTTTAGGGTTTTATAACTAATATGTCATCTACAACTAATGACATTTTTACTTCTTCATTTTCAATTTGGATGACTTCTATTTCTTTTTCTTGCCTAGTTGCTCTGGCTAGGACTTCCAATATTATATTGAATAAAAGTGGCAAGAGTAGAATTCCTTATCTTGTTACTGATCTTACAGAAAAAGCTGACAGCTTTTCCCCACTGAGTATGATGTTAGTTGTGGGTTTGTCATATATGACTTTTATTATGCTGAGTACATTCCCTATCCCCATTTTGCTGAGAGTTTTTATCATGAATAGATGTTGAATTTTGTCAAATGCCTTTTATGGCTTTATTGAGATGATCCTATTATTTTTATCCTTCGTTTTTTTACTATAGTGTATGGCATCAATTGCTTTGCAGATGTTGAACCATTCCTGCATCCCTGGAATAAATTCCACTTGATTGTGATGTATGATCCTTTTAATATATTGTTGAACTCAGTTTTCTAAGATTTTGTTGAGGATTTTTGCATCTACGTTCATCAGGGACATTGGCCAGTAATTTCCTTTTCTTGTGGCATCTTTCTCTGATTTGGGGACCCAAATCATAAAAAGTTGGAGAAGAATAGGCATCAATTCCTCTTTGAATGTTTGATAGCATTTCAGTGTGGCCATCTGATCCTACACTTTTATTTGTTGGATTTTTTGATAACTAACTCAACCTTTTACTAGTAATCGGTTTATTCATATTTTCTTTTTTTTTTTCATGATTTGGTATTGCTGGTTTTATGTTTTTAAGAATTTATCCATTTCTTCTAGGTTGTCAAATTTGTTATTGATAAAAATATTGCAATCTCTGCTACAAGAAAGAAAGAAAGAAAGAAAGAAAGAAAGAAAGAAAGAAAAAGTTGTTTAAAATGTCTCCTGTAAGTTAAAAAAAAAGAATTGCTTGAAGATTACGGTGTTCTAGGAGATATTTGGAGTACTACCTGCTCACCATTCCCATGACCAGAATAAAGTCAGAAAGGGCTTTTTCAGCAGCTGAAAATTGCTCAATAATCTTCTCACAACACAACAATGGCAATATGATTCATTTTATTTGTTAAGATCAGACTTCAAAAGATTCAGTAATATTACTGGATTTAAATTTTTTAGGATTAATTACATGCTGCTGATTTTAATGTGTTGTCTAGATTTTTTCTGTTTTAAAAATGTTTATTTACTTATTTTGGGGGGGGAGGGAGGGTCAGAGGGAGAAAGAAAGAGAGAATCCCAAACAGGTTCCACACAGAGCCCAGTGTGGGGCTCAGTATCACAACCGTGAGATCGTCTCCTGAGCCATAATCAAGAGTTGAATGTTTAACTGACTGAGCCGTCCAGGTACCCCTTGATGTTTTTCTGAATAACACGTATTAATTTTATCTGTTATGCTTTATATTGGAAAATTATATGCATTTTTATAAAGACATTTTTATTTGTTATTTTTGAGGTTTACAAATTTTTTCAAATATATTAAAGTTATAGCTTTACTC
>NW_027532249.1:6291306-6313836 GCF_008692635.1 Crocuta crocuta | reverse complement strand
TGAACAAGGGGCAGAGAGAGAGAGAGAAAGAGACAGAGAATCCCACAAGGAGCAGAGAGAGAGAAGAGAGGGAGAGAGAGAGAGGAGCAGGGCTGACCCGGGGCTCATGTTCTACCTGCAGCAGGGCTCATGCTCAACTGAAGCAGGGTTCAAGCTCATCCAATGCATGGCCTGAACTCATCCGATGTGAGACTTGAACTCACAAACTGTGAAATCAAGACCTGAACCAAAGTTAGATGCTTGACACATGAACCATCTAGGCACCCAGACCTCTGTATAATTTAAATTTTAAATTGCATTTCTCTAATGATGAGTGAGTTTGAGAAAATGTTGACGTGTTTGAATGCCATTTGCATTTTTTCATAAAACTCTTTGTTTATAGTTTCTGCCTGTCTTTCAAATGCACTGTTAGTTTTTCTCTTACAGATTTTTCAGCTCTTCGTCTGAGATGTATATTGTAAATATGTTCTCCCATTCTTACAATTTTTATCTCATCGTTGTTTATGAAATTTTTTTGGCATGCACACGTTGAAAAATATTATGTGGTATTTGTCAGAGTAAGTAACTCTACTTGTTGTAACATACAATCTGAGTATTTTGTTGGCTTAACACATGAAAGTTTATTGCTTACAATCGTTATAACCAGTAATGGTTGCCCAGAGTGCAGGGGGGCCCTGGTGGAGACTCTGAACCTCGTAGTCCTGCAAAGGGAATGACTTATGTGTGGGTCACCGAGGTTTCATGTTGAAGATGGCCCAGTTGCAAGACGGAAGGAGTCTAGTTTCTGCGGGTTCAACCCATCAACCTCCAGCTGCTTCAGCCTATTCTAACTCTAATTTCCATTTCATCATCTCAGCGGGGCACTGAGCCCTATTTGGAGTTCCCCTTCTTACACCTGTGTTTGGGAAAGTGCTTCCAGGCAGAAATATGGACAAATGTAGGGCTCACTTTGTTTATCTACTCTCAGGGATCATAGTCCTGAGCTGGCAGGTGTCCAACGTCTGAAAACAGTTGTTTCACATATTTCGTGCCGTTTCTTAGCTGCTCATGGAGAGCAGTTAAGCCTGGTCTTTGTTATGTTGTCTTGTCTCATGGAAGTTTAAGATATTTTTATAATAGTGAGATTTCATTTGTAATTATAATTGATTTCCCCCAAGTTGTCTGAAGGTGGAATCTGAAAAGTAAATAATACATAAACCAAAATAAGTATTGCGTACCATATTAAAAAGTTATGTAAGCTTTATTCGCCATAGAATTGGGATGAGGTCATATCCACAAGCCACATAGAATGTAATGTAAATGAAACGCCATGCAGCTTAAACTTTGTGGGTCAAGGGAGAATCTTCCAAGCACCTCATTATAATTGCACTTGAATTTCTTTCTGGCATTATATATGTCTCCTGATCACGGCCAGCTGTAAAAAGTTTTACAAAGTATATCCCATACTTTTTTGCATGAATTTTTTCTGCATCTCACTGGAATAACGTTGGGAGATCACCCCATGGCATTTCTATATGAATTGTGACAACCTTTGTCCAACACTATCTTTTCAAGGACATTTGTATAGCAAGACATCTGGGATAGAGGGTAGATGAGTTACCTGACAAGGATAATAATGCTGATGTCTCCCTCTAAGGTAAAGGTTGGTCGGGTTTACCAGCAGCCTCTTGTACACCAGAGATTTCCTAAGACCAAGGTCACCTGACTGTGAGGCAAACCCAGCTATATGCAGGACACTCGCTTGGGCTGTACCTGCATCACCGCCATGGGACTAAAGGGCAGAAGTATCAGGGCAAACATGAATCTCAGGTGGCCTGCTGTACCATGAATAATAAAGTCTTCCAGAAGGGCTGCACCAGTTTACATTCCCACCAACAGCGTAGGAGGGTGCCCGTTTCTCCACATCCTCACCAGCATCTAGAGCCTTCTGATTTGCTCATTTTAGCCACTCTGACTGGTGTGAAGTGGTATCTCCGTGTGGTTTTGATTTGTATTTCCCTGATGAGGAGGGATGCTGAACATCGTTTCATGTGTCTGTTGGCCATCTGGATGTCCTCTTTGGAGAAGTGTCTGTTCATATCTTCTGCCCATTTCTTCACTGGGTTGTTTTGTTTTTCAGGTGTGGAATTTGGTGAGTTCCTTATAGATTTTGGATATTAACCCTTTATCTGATATGTCATTTGCAACTATCTTTTCCCATTCCGTTGGTTGCCTATTAGTTTTATGGATTGTTTGGTGCGCAGAAGCTTTTAATCTGATGAGGTCCCAACAGTTTGCGCGTATAGGAGGATTAGGAGAAACTTAATGGAGGAGCAAGGGGGAGAAGAAGGGGGGAAATAGTGGGGGAGAGGGAGAGAGGCAAACCATGAAAGACTCTTGAATACTGAGAACAGTCTGAGGACTGATGGGTGTGGGGGGTGAGGGGTCAGATGTGCATGGAGGAGGGCACTTACTGGGATGAGTACTGGGTGTTACATGGAAACCAACTTGACAATAAACTATTTGTAAAAAATAAATAAATGAGTAAATAAAAATAAATAAATAAATAAATAAATAAATAATAAAGTCACTTTTCTCTCACCTGGGACTTTTGTATCTTCTGTCAGCATCTTTGAAACTGGCAGACTAGTTTGTAAGCAGCGTAAAATCCCAGACCAGACCTTTCCCAGTTCTTGACAAGTACCTTTGAACAATCTTCTTTTCGTGGAAGTGATAAAAATGGTGCGATTCACGTTTGAACGTGTTTTGCATTATTTTCACATTTGGTTGTTTATTTTGGTTAGGTGAAGAATTCTGGAATCAAAACATTTGTTCCTCAGAACTTGGAATGAATTGTTTCGTTTATGTCTAACATACAGTGTTTCTAATTAGAGGATCGATGTTAAGTCTGTTTGCGTTCCTTTCAAGAGATCCGACTTTCTAGAGCTCTCCTACCGCAAAACCGTTGTTTTCACCAGCCTTGCTTGGTATCTGATGATTTCGATCTGAAGATTCCCATCTTTTCCTCTGTGTGTTTGTTTAACCTCTAAGAATTTTCCTTCTGTATGAATTTATTTCTTCTCCTCCTCCATGTTTCTATTCTTCCTAGCTGGAACTCTTATAGAATATATTTTGGATGTCCTGCTTCATGGCTTTTGACTTTAATTTTTAATCTTTGTTTTCTTGTCAATATTATATTTCCTTTACTTTGCCTTCCAAATTAATAATTTACTCTTCAAGGTTTGTCCAATTTTTATTTTATTTTATTTTATTTATTTAATTTTATTTTTTAGGCACCCCAAATTTTGTCCAATTTTTCAATTCAGCACATCTACAAATGTATCTATATGTATGTGTTTTAAGCAATCGTATTGTTTTTATTTCCAAACACGCTTTATTCAAATCTCTTGTAATCAGAATCCAATTACTTGTCATCAACTTTACCTTTAATGTACAGATCTAAGCTGCTATCATCTCTCAATTGGACTATTAAAATGACCTCCTAACTTACATCCCTTGTCCTTCCTGTCTCCAGAGTCTATTCTCCATACGGGAGCCAGAGTTATTTCTTTAAATGTAATCACACCATTTCATTTCTCTGCTTAAGATACTCTAATGGTGGGGCACCTGAGTGGATCAGTCAGTTGAGTCCTGACTCTTGATTTTGGCTCAGATCATGATCCCAGGGTCATGGGATCAAGCCCTGCATCTGGCTCTGTGCTGAGTGTGGGGAGTCCTTGAGATTCTCTCTCCTCTCTCTCTCTCTCTCTCCTTGTGCCCCTTTCTCCAACTCGCTCTCTCTCGTCTCAAAACAAAACAAAACTCTAATGTCTTTTCATCTCACTTAAAATAAAATTCAGTCTTCACCATGCTCTATAAGGTCTCCTTTGATCAAAAGTCTTTCTCCTAAGTCTTTATCACCTCCTTTGTGTGTCACACCTCCCTCACTCGAGATCAACTACACCATCTCCCCAGCGCAATGGCATTTGTTTTTCCTTATGCCTGGCACACGCTTTCCCCAGATACCTGCGTGACTTGCTTCCTCAATTCATTCAGATCTCAGTGAAGTCTTTCCTGGCTCCTCTGTTACATGTTTGTATGCATCCCACCCCCAAATTCGTATGTTGAAACCTAACCCCAGTGTGATGGTATCAGGAGATGTGGCCTTTGGGAGGTGGTTAGATCATGAGATGGAGCCTTCATGAATGGGATTAGTGTCCTAATCCCCACCCTCTTTAATAGAGGCTCCAGAGAACTTCTTCCCACTTCTACCATGTGAGCTTGTAGAAAGAAGATAGCCGTCTGAACCAGGAAGTACATCTCACCAGACACCTAATCTGTCACCAGAGCTTGGACTTCTCAGCCTCCAGAATTATGAGAAATAAGTATTTGTTGTTGATAAGCCACCGAATCTATGGCATTTTGTTATAGCAGCCTGAGTGGCGTATGACAACTTCCATTTAAGGCCCTAGCCCCACTGCTCACTCCCTTACTCCATTCTCCTTTATCTTTCTCCATATTATTTCATTTACATATGACATATGATATCTTCTTGATGGACTGATTGCCTATCTGCCCTGAGTAAGTTCCAAGAGGATAGAGGTTTTGTCCCCAGTGGATATTGCTAATCCCTCAGCACCTAGAATAATGCCTGCCACGTGGTTGGCACTAATGCATATTTGTCCAATTAGTGGATGAATAAATAAGCAAATAACCTCTTCTGAACCCTAGTATCCTCCTGATTAGAACTTCTCTGAGACACTGGTAACAAGTTTTAAGGTTCTATTCTGTTGATTAAGCCAACTCTGGGCCACTGATAATACACTTATGGTTATATAGTTTTAAAACTATTTTTTTAATGTTTATTTATTTGAGAGAAAGAGAAGGAGAGAGGGGGGAGGGGTAGAAAGAGAGGGAGACACAGAATCCGAAGCAGGCTCCATGCTCTAAGCTGTCAGCCCAGAGCCTGACGCTGGGCTCCTACTCAAACTGAGATCATGACCTGAGCCAAAGTTGGACACTTAATTGACTGAGCCACTCAGGTGCCCCTAAAAATATTTTTTTAAGCAATTTCAGAGGAACTTTAGGTGAGCAGAGACATAGATATAAGTGTTCTGTCTGCCATCTTTAATGAGAAGCCTCTGCTTGTAATTCTCACATCGGATCATTTTATTCTAAATGCTCCAATTTGACTACTCAGCTCCTCACTCAAGGATATTTTAATGTAATAAATGTTTTTGAGGGGCTGTTGGGTACAATCTGTTTCCCTTCACAAATATTCTTGTCTCCTATCCTGAGCTTTCATGATGAAACAGAACCAAAAAACCAAACAACAAAGAAAAACTTCTGTTAATTGAACATCTGTCTTTCTGTCCCGAGACACATGTTTGTAAACTCTGCCACATCAGCGTTCTCTGAGTAGTCTTATGCTTTTAAACACCGTTGAAACTTCTAAATTTTAACTACATGAGGGTGTTTTCTGCTTTTGTCTTATATTTTCATTCTAAATATGAAAAACGAAAACCAAGTGGCATTTGAAGAGAACCATGACTAGTTTATAGGAGCAAAGTATGGCATCATTTCCTGTTGTTTTATTTTCTCTTTTCTTGTGTTTATCTTATTTTTATATTCTTTGAAGTTTGGATTAACTCTGTCCTCTGAACTCTAGGATTTCAACCAGATGAGCTTTTTAATTAACCCACAATCCTTTAGAGAGCATTTTGAATGAACAAATCATCCCACAAATTAAACTGGAAAATTAAAAGAGACTTTGAGTATCAAGAGTTTTTGGCCTCAAATTATTTTCAGTTGTTAAAGAACATTCCAAAATAGTTAAATCTGCTGTTGGTTACCTGAGCCTTATAGTCTTCCAAAGCAGTGCGGGTAGATATGATCCCACAAGAAAGGCAGAACCTGGAGAAAAGCCTCAAGCTTGATAAACAATATTTGGAATAACTCTGTAGTCTTTTAAGTGATTCAAAGGCAATGTTAAGTGAACTTAATCTACCAATACATACTTATTTAGCACCAAAAAAAAAGAATACATTTTAAAGACTACATTTGATTTCCAATACTTTTTTTTTTTAATCTGTACAGACATAAGTGAGATGGTTCATTCTGAATTAGAATGAACCATTTTGGATTACCATCAACTCTACGGAGACATCTAAATTTCTTTGTAGCTTTAAGTGATGGTGTAGTACAAAATCCCACTCAAGAGCTATCATACTTAAGGCATAATTTCCATTTCTTTCTTTTATCTTTGTGGATTCTTGTCCTGCACAAGCATAGTATTCCCTAATGAGGACACATACATTACCATTTTTGTCTGTTCTTACCTACAGGCTGTTCAATCAACTGAGCTAGTTAATTATTTAGTTAAGAGAAAACACCCTAATTGGAAAGCATCCTCCTTCTGCAGCTAATTTCAGGATTTAGAGCTTCATCGCTGCAGTTTAGGAGAAATTTACCAAAAACCCTCCAGGTGCTAATTATAAGGCTATATAATTTACATAGATTTAGATGTACATCTCAATCCTTTTTGAAAATGTTCTAGTGAAAACTGATGAGGGTTATTACAGGGGTATTTTAGGATTTCCCCCCTGTGATCTACTCGAGCACATCATTTATTTTTAAAATGTGTATTACTTTGTTCTAATGAAAAGTATCTCAAACAAACATAAACATTTTATTTAACATTCATGAGATTATGTGGAATAATTCTATAATGGTGAGAACTGTAATCCAGTGGTTCAGGGCACAGAATCACCTGGGGAAATCTTTACAAAACATGGAGTCCTGGGCCTATCTCTGAGATTAGGAATTAGTTTTTTAGAGTGGGGTCTAGACCTTTGTTCTTTCAAAGCTTCCTGGGTCGTTCTACTGAGTAGTAGATAGAGTCAACAACAGAGCCCGGTGTGAAGCATATCTATCATTTAAAAAAACACTTCAGGGAAGCCTGGGTAGCTCAGTCGGTTAGGCATCCAACTTCAGCTCAGGTCCTGGTCTCCCTGTCCATGAGTTTGAGCCCCACGTTGGGCTCTGTGCTGACAGCTCAGAGCCTGGAGCCTGCTTTGGATTCTGTGTCTCCCTCTCTCACTGTCCCACCCCCGCTCACACACACACACACTCTCTCTCAAAAATAAATAAACATAAAAAATTTTTTTAAACCACTGCAATAGTAATAATAGCAATCAGTTTATTACTGATAGTTATTATAAACAAATTTCAGCAGGGGCAATGTTGTAAACATTGTTCAAAATAATGAGCCCCTTGGAAAATCCTTAATTATAACTAGCATGAAATCCAAATTGCCAATTCCTTCTTTCCTTCCTTCCTTCATCCTTCCCTCCCTTCCATGATCCTTTGGTAGCATTCAAAATGATATGGTCTTCCTCGCTATCCTAAGTGATTAGGAAGAAATGTCTATCATTTTTGAAATTGCTTTTATGTCTGATATGTCTTTATGCAAAATCAAACTAAATCCTCTATATTCTCACATACACAATATAGGTGCAATGTTATTTCCTATTTATTTATTTGTTTATTTATTTATAGAAGGAGAAAGAGAACATGAGAACAGGGGAGGAGCAGAGAGAAAGGAAGAGAGGGAGAATCCCAAGCAAGCCCTGTACTGTCAGCACAGAGCCCAATATGGGGCTCCAATGCATAAACCGTGAGACCATGACCTGAGCCAAAATCAAGAGTCAGTCACCCAACCAACAGAGCCACTCAGGTGCCCTGGCACAGTGTCATTTCTATGCACGAAAGATAAGTCATATACTCTTTAGTATCAAGCTAATGAAACCCGGAACACTAAGGGCTTCCAAACTGTGTCTTTCCACCCTTTTCTCATTACATTGACTCTTTCTGATGAGAGTGATCTGTAATCTGTAGTACTGCCTTGTATTAGTCACAATCACATAGTCAAGTTTTTCAATATTAATGTCTCTAATCATTCGTCAATAAACTGTCAAACACAAGGATATAACTGGCTCAGTCCCAGGCCAGCTGGGAGTTTTGAGTGCCGCCGGAGAGCACGTTCAGTTGCCTGTAACTCTGGGAAGCAAATTTTAGCCATTTTTACTTTGGTTATATAAATATAGATATAGGTAGATCTAAGCAAAAAAAAAATGCACAAAGAAGTTATTACAACAATAACTGTCAGTTAAGCATCCAACTCTTGATCTCAACTCAAGTCTTGATCTCAGGGCCTTGAGTTCAACCCCCATGTTGGGCCCCACACTGGGTGTGGAAGTATATTACAATTTGAGCTTCTATTAAATATACATATTCAGGCGCTCACAGGATAGTGCTTTCATTGACTTGAGGTACACGTATTTTCCAAAGCCTCTGGCAGGAATCAACTGATGATTGTAAGGAACTGATCTTAAAATTAAAGACATACGTATAAAGAAATCATTAAATGACGTGCAAGTGCCTCTTGACAAGATCAAATATCTAACCCTCTCAGGTAAATAAAAGTATATTTTTCTGATAAATGAAACCAAAAGTATGTCATTGCACTTTGAAAGCTTTAAAAAATGGATTAAGTCAGACTATGTCATTAAGCAACTATTCTAGAATAGTGATCTTTTGAAATAGTTCCAATGTTCTTCTAATATTCCTATTTTTGCCCTTAAAATTATGCCCAACATTCCATCCACCAGTGAAGAAATATAGTTAAATAGTTCTGGCCTCCACCTGTAAGCAAGCCAGTTAGTGGACTGTATCTTATTCAATGCCAGCTGGCTAATTGTACCCAGAGAACTTGATTTTGCCAGCCTTGGACTGCTTTTCTGCATCATTTGGGTACCAAATTTTGCATCTGTAAGTGGACAAATTATGGTTATAAATTGGAATTGTCTGCTATGTAAAGTTAACCCTAAATGCAGAAACTACATTTTTTATCTGGATGTGTATTCATGTCACTTTCACAGATATAAAATGATTGAAGTAAGACAAAATGTGCGCATAAAAACTGAATGTCACCATCACATACCTGTGAAACCAAAACACCAGTGACCTTGAAGGGGTGTGCCTGGAGCCATTAAACCAACTTTCCATTTTATATAGCATTTCCTGAGGGGTGGACCATGGAATTCTGTTCTATTTTTAAATTTTATTTAAGTTTATTTATTTATTTTGAGACGGGGAGGGTCAGAGAGAGAGGGAGAGAGAATCCCAAGCTGACAGCACAGAGCCCAATGCAGGGCTCCATCTCATAAGCTGTGAGACCATGACTTGAGCCAAAATCAAGAGTCTGGTGCTTAACCGACTAAACCACCCAGGTGCCCCAAAGGACGTGGAACTTTAAAATGTCGTCTGTGAGAGACAAATGGTATGGGAGAAAAGGAGAGTCTGATCATGTAAGTTTGGGAAATATGCTTAGAGTTCTAAAACAGTGCTTTTAAACTCTGTCAATAAGCAAATATTCTTTTTTTTTTAATGTTTTATTTATTTCTGAGGAAGAGAGACAGAGAGAGAGAGAGTGAGCAGGGGAGGGTCAGAGAGAGAGGGAGATAAAGAATCTGAAACAGGCTCCAGGCTCTGAGCTGGCTGTCAGCACAGAGCCCGACACAGGGCTCGAACCCAAGAACCGTGTGATCATGACCTGAGCCGAAGTCAGTCGTTTAACCGACTGAGCCACCCACACACCCCAATGAGCAAATATTCTTTGTTGGATCTCCAAGAGGGCGTCAGAATATACAGCATTTCCCAAATGTATATGACCTTGTAGGGCCTACAGAAATGCATATAGAATTAATCAGAATTACATTTTTGTTAAGATCATTTCCATTCCCACATCCATGTCATCACAGCAATTGCTTTTAATTTATACCACAGGCTTGCCTGCATTCCAGTAGCAATACAGATTTTACTTATCTCCTAAGTGTGTCTGCAAAGACAGTCATAGTAGTTGAAAGCAGACAGTTAATTTCTCCAGAGATTTTCCTGGAGGCTGGTACTGCCCCATTCGGACACACTGAACAGGATCTAGGAGTGAACAGGTTACGTGAGGTAGGTCTCGTAGAGTCTGGAGAGCCATTCTGGAGACAGAGTTGAGCCCATTTATATACCTTGCTTCAAGTAGCCACTTCTATGCCCAATATTTTACAATCTTGCTATTAACAAGTCTTACTAGATATAATTTTAGAAAAGCATCTATAATTGTGCACTTAGTGCTTTGGTGAAGACCTACTGTAATTATGTCTCCGGCAGACACTGGTTAATTTCCCATGTTATTAGCAAAAGGATTTTTCTGTCCCATTAACCACTGTTGAATACATACCGAATTCAGATATTATCTGCACTGCTGACGATAAGGTTCTCCTTGCCCTCAGTAATCCAAGACCCCTGAGCTGACAGCATTCTGTGGTCCCAAGGGTGGACAAGAGGGACTTCCTCAACTAAAGTCCCTGGAAGAAAATGGGTAATGACCTCTTGGTATATCCGGATTCCCTTAAAACATCGACTCTAGGGGAACCTGGGTGGCTCAATCGGTTAAGCGCTGAAGTATCTGACTTCAGCTCAGTTCATGATCTTGTAGTTTGCGAGTTCAAGCCCTACATTGGGCTCTATGCTGACAGCTCAGAGGCTGGTTCAGAGTCCGTGTCTCCCTCTCTCTTCGTCCTTCTCCCCCTCATGCTCTGTCTCTCTGTCTCTCAAAAATAAACACTAAAAATTATTTTAAAAAATCAATGTTAATGAGGATTTACATACACTAAATGCACCCATGTCACCCACTTTTGACAAGCCACACATCCATGTAATCACCACTGCCATTAAGGTTTAGAACATCTGTCACACCAGTTCCCCTTTGTCATAAGTTTCTTCAACCCTTGGCCCATTGTAATAACTGATCTGTTTACTCTCCCTATAATCTTACTTTTTCCAGAATATTCTATAAATAGAATAACACCATATGTACTCTTTTTGTGTCTGGTTTGCTTAACGTATTTTTAAAAGCTGGTGGCTCACCAATGTCCGTGCATATTTCAAGGGTTCATCCATTTCTAGTGCTGAGTAGTTTTCCACAGCATGGACATATCGTAAGTTGTTTATCCACTCACCTGGTGATAGATATCTGGGTTGTTTCCAGTTTAGGGCTATTATAAATAATGTTTCTATGAACATTAGAGTTCAAACCTTTGCGTTGCCCTGTGTTTTCAGTTCCTTGGGAGTAAATGTGTGGGAGTAGAATTGCAGAGATATCTGGTGAAAGTTGCAGGGCTATATACGGTTAAAAGTTGACTTGTTAAAAATCTCCAATTTCCCAAAATGGCTATATCGCTTTAGATTGCCATTAGCAATGTATGTGAGTTCCAATTGCTGTGAGTAAACCGTCTTTATTAGTACTTACTATTGCCAATAGTTTTTTTGTTTTAGTTGCCATTTCCTAATAACTAATTTAGTATTTTTCGTTGCGTTAAGTAACATCATTCTCATTGCATAGTAACCAAAATTTACTTTCAAGTGTTCAATGCTAAAGGAACTTCATGAGGGGGATAAATCTCATGAGCTTAAATGTATTTTAGTTAAGAAAATAAAAAAGACCCTCTTGCGTACATGAGCTACTGGGAAACCTTGTTGTCATCTTTTGTCAGAGAATTTGGCCCTGTCACCAAGTAGAGTTTCTGAGCACCAGGTACAAAGTGCAGGACCCTTCCCTAATCATGGGGAGGGAAATGTTGTTTTAAGGAGAAACAATGTCTGATTTCACCCAAGCCTGGCTGTCTTCAGTCAACAAGTGTGGGGGACTGCCAGGCCGCTGCCCAATGTGAATTTCCTCTTCTTTGTAAGACAGCCCTCCTTTTATTCAGCCTAGGGATGTGTCCAAATAAAAGACCGTATTTCCCAGACTCCTTATAGCAAGGCGTTATAACACCTTGTTACAACAAGGAGTAAGATGAAGTGTTGGATGGGATACCCGAGAAGAGCATTTAGAGGAAGCGATGCTTCATTCCTCCTTCCTCCCTCCTGCATTCTCACTGCTTGAACGGCACGTGTGATGGCTGAACGTTCAGAAGCTTCGCGTTGCTCTTGAGCACAGAAGTGATAACCTAAAGAAACAGAGATAAGAAACCTGGGTGTCTCAGGGGTTTGTGGAGCCGTCTTCCTGGCTCTATTAGCCTAACTCAATTTCTCTGATGTGGAAAGTTTTATGAGAGAATGAGGCTTATAGAACTGCCACTTGGGGTTTTCTCTTTTATTCAGTCTGAACTAATGCTTAGTGCCACTGAGGACAGGGTCAAGGCGTGAACTGCCAGTGACAGCGCCCCTAAACCTCCCCAACAAGCACAGCCAAGGGTAAAGGGGGGAGGGACTAAAGCCAGACGGAGCTGCTGGAGGCAGCGAGTAGCAGTAGCTTCTCGGAGCACAGTAGGGAAAGCATGATCTACTGGCTGAACTTGTTTATTCCTGCAGACGTTTCTTTTTCAAACTGGGCATTCAGTTCCTGGACACTCTGGCCATCTAAAAAGTAATTAAATCATTAAGACTTATTGGTAAAAGTTACACCCGGCAATTAGTATGGTGTAAAGAATAGAGTATGAAGGGGCACCTGAGTGGCTCAGTTGGTTAGGCATCTGACTTAGCTCAGGTCATGATCTCATAGTTCATGAGTTCAAGTCCCGCATGGGGCTCTGTGCGGACAGCTCAGAGCCTGGAGCCTGCTTCAGATTCTGTGTCTTCATCTGTCTCTGCCCCTCCCCTGCTCTCTCTCTCTTTCTTAAAAATGAGTAAACATTAAAACAAAAAAGAAGAGAGTATTGAAATAACAATCAAGAAATCTTAGTTCTAGTACTGTTTCCACATCTAACAGACTTTGGGGAAATTGTTTATATTTTCCGTGCATTAAGTGAATAACTCTATCACTAGCAGGAATTAGACACGTTACTCATTAATTATGATCCTTCTTTTCTCTCCAATGATAGTCCAACCTTGACTCAAGGTGAAGGTGACTGGAAAGATAATGGTAAAGTCATAGGAAGAAGACAAAACAAGTTAAAAGTATTATTTTATATAATATTCTATGCTTATTAGCTAGAACTTGATATAACGTTACGGTGACTTTAGGCAGGAGAAAGAAAACACAAACAAGCTTATTTTATTTATTATTTATTTATTTAGATGTTTATTTATTGTTGGGGGGGAGGGCAGAAAGCAAAGGAGAGAGTACCCAGAGTGGGCTTTACTTTGACAGCAGTGAGCCCGATGTGGAGCTTGAATTCACAAACTGTGAGATGGTAACCTGAGCTGAAGTTGGGTACTCAACCAGCTGAGCCACCCAGGCACCCCACTAGCTTAGTTTAGAATTGATTCTGTTCCAGTAGAACAGCATAATGCCAAGACTCCTCTTCTCTTTCATCTTTAGTATTTTTGTCTCTTATACAGGTACAGCGGAGTATCTGTGTTAGATTGTAAACATGGGCACAGTCCTTCACCCCTTGTTACACGTGCATACGCTCAGGCTACCTTGTTCTTGCCGGTGCCAGCCCAGCTGCAGACCTAGAGGCTTCCTCGCTCACAGCTGACCAGACACATGCAGGGGAGCCCAGGCAGGACCAGGAGAGCCACCCAATGAGCCCAAATTGCTGACTCACAGACTCATGAATGATTCTTTTTTAAAAATTATTTTTAAGTTTAAGAGAGTGTGAGTGAGCAGGGGAGGGGCAGAGAGAGAGGGAGACAGCGAATCTCAGACAGGCTCTACACTGTCAGTGCAAAGCCCAATATGGGGCTCAAACTCACATACTGAGAGATCATGACTTGAGCCAAAACCGATAGTCTGATACTTAACTGACTGAGCCACCAGGTGCTCCCCCTCCCCAGAATCATGAATGATTCTAAATAAACGGTGGTTGTTTGAAGCCACTAATTTCTGGGGCTATTTGTTGTTCAGCAAAAGTCACTGATACTTATTCTCATGAATGTTTGAAACCTAATTTCCTTCTGTGTCTTTTTCTCTTTCCTCAAACATGAACAGCATAGTAAGAAGGAGGAGGCCTTTCAGTACATTTCTTCCCGGAAAACTATCATGTCTGGGCCGACAAAACAATAGTAAGAATGAAGGGCTTTTCTGTGTTCACCTTAAGGCCATCAGACTGACTGCATTTTTACTTTATCATGCAGAAGTACATGCCTGGACTGTATTTCTCTTTTCTTTCTAAGTGAGGTTTTATTATTTTTTAATGCCCTAGTAGGCTTTGCCATGAGCACGCTAATCCAAAGTGAACCGTCAGTGCTTTGGGCACCTGAATAGATCATTATCCACCACCACAGCCCTGGGAATACAGATTGCCCTCAGCAGTCCCCTTCCATGGCTGGGGGCTGCTGATGTGACCTCACCCTCAACGCAGGAAAATAGCAGCCTGCTTTTATGTTCAAGCTTCACAGTTTCTTTCCAAAATATGTTTGTCTTTCTGTGCAAGTCTCAAGGTTTTTGTGGGCAAGTGCAGGTTTAAGCTGATTAAATGATTTGCTTTCTGATGGCCCACCTTATCAAGCAAAGTCTTGACCGTGGCTGCGGTGGTCTGGTATTACAAGTAGCTGGATTAGGAGCCTTCTACAAGATGTACATTTAATGATGCCATGAACACTCCTGCCTCTCGAAAGTTATCTGTCCCGTGCCTGTCACCACGCCTGGATCTGCTCCATTAGCTCGTTATTTCTTCTGATCTTGAAGGTTTTTTTGATGTTTAAGAGTTCCTCATTAAGTTAAATCTCCCTGCTAGCATCACTTAGCACATAGGCAGGAATTAGCTAAGGGCCAGTTAGGAGAAAGACCCTTTAAGAATAGGCTGTGGGATAGGTCCTGACAGAAGTCGTTAGTGCCATTTCAGTATTTCACCTTGTATCCAGGGCACTCCCATTTTAAACCTTCAACCTTTTCTTTGGAAGTCGCTGGTAATTACTAGCTACTGCCTTCAACCAAGCCGCTTTCATGTTCAGCAGATGACAATTTAATTTTGTTCTTTGAGATGTTAGTCTTCCCTCATTATTACTTTAGAAGAAGCTTTATTTTGCTGTTGAGTTTGTTTCCAACTCATAGAATTTTGCAAGAATTCTTAAAGATTGAGGCACCAGGGTGGCTCAGTCGGTGAGGCTTCTGACTCTTGATTTCAGCCTAGGTCATGAACTTGTGGTTGTGAGTTCAAGCCCTGCATCGAACTTGGGATTCTCTGTCTCCCTCTTTCTCTGCCCCTTTCCTGCTCACTCTCTGTCTCTCTCTCTCAAAATAAATAAATGAACATTAAAAAAAAAGAATTCTCTAAAAAATTTTTTTTACATTTCTTTATTTTTGGGAGACAGAGAGAGAGAGCACAAGTGGGGGAGGGGCCGAGAGAATGAGACCAGAATCCGAAGAAAGCTCCAGGCTCCGAACTGTCAGCACAGAGCCCGATGTGGGGCTCAATCCCACAAACCATGAGATCATGACCTGAGCTGAAGTTAGACACTTAACCAACTGAGCCACCCAGGCGCCTACATTCTTAACATGGCATTCAGACTCCTTCAGAATACGATCTCAATGTCACTTTGTAGTTCCCTCTGCGACCTTGCTACCACCACCCCTCATATTCCATCCACACCAGTGCCACTTGCTGCCCGACTTTGTGCATGCTGTTCCCACTCTCATACACAAAATGTCCTTCCCACCTTGCTGTGCTGGGTGCATTTCTCTACTTCCTAGGGCCTTCCCTGAATGCCACCACCTTTGTGGGTTCTTCCAGACGACGCCAGCCCCCTGCTCAGAATATATTGCTTTTTTTTTAACTGTTCTCCTAGTTCTTTGTTCCTCACTGACTGTGAAAATAAATCGTGGTTGGTCACATGCGTGTCTTTCTCCCCCTTTTAGTTTGTCAGAACCTCCTGGAATGAGAGCGTCTAGGCTGCCAGATATTCCGTAAATATTTGTGGAAGGTTAATGCCTATGACCCTGCTGCTTCGGGTGATGTTTAGATTTCTGTCTGCCACATCCACTCGGGGTTCAGTAGGTTACTTTTCTGGCCAAGCTAATCAAAGGCATTCAGTGATGCTAACTAGGTGGTCTGTGCCTGGTGGAGTCACAGACCCTTAAACTTCATCCTCAGCATTCAGTGAGCTCTTGAAGAAGCTCGGCCTTTCGGAGAGTTCTTTTTGCTGTTCTTCTTGTATTTTTGTTACAGTCTCCACAAGCTCGAGACAACGGATGTTTAGGCTTGAAACGTGCTGAAAACCAACATTTTTCACATCCTAATTGAAAGTTTTCCTTAACTCAATCTACCATCTATCTATCTAATCTATCTAACTATCTATTTATTTATTTATTTTGGGACAGAAAAAATTATAACTGTAGTTGCACTAACTTCAAAATGCTATTTATGATTTTATTCCTGTTTGAATGCAGATGACAAGCCACTGTAAGATCAGCTGCGATGTCAGCAAAATAAATCATAGGTATTTTCATATCACATTACACATGTGGCAGATGTCACCCATGCTGGTCACTATCATAAAGTTATAGGAGGTGGGGGTTCATCGGTCCAAACTTTTTTTATATGTTGGAGTTTTTCCTTCATTCTGTTTCTAGAAGAGGGGATTTTGACATTTAAGAAACTGTTGGTTCTTGGGACACCTGGGTGGGTCAGTCCACTAAGCTTCTAACTCTTAATTTCAGCCCAGATCATGGTCTCATGGTTCGTGAGATCAAGCCCCGAGCCGGGCTCTGTGCTGACAGCATGGAGCCTGCTTGGGATTCTCCCTCTTCCTCTCTCTGTGTCCCTCCCTGCTTGAATGTGCTCTCTCTCTCGCTCTCTCTCTCTCAAAATAAATAAACTTTAAAAAGGAAACTGTTGATTTTTGCAGATAATTATTTTTTGTTTTATTGATGGATTCTAACACTGACTTGTAAAAAGAACGAGCTCTATAGTACCAGATTGATATTAACCTGAGAGCTTTTATCTTTGTGTGGGTACAGGCAGTGGTATTTAAAGCCAATCTGGGGGATAGGGAATGAAAAGGGCTATTGAATAAATATTCCCTGATGAAGGACTTCAGGGCACCAAATGACCCTGAACTCCGTTAGCTGCCTGTTGTACTCAGTCATCACGGGTCAGAGACCAGAAAACCCAACAGGCCCTAAACCCTGCCCTCCAGTCTCAGTTCTCTCTTGAGTTTATGTGTGCTCCACCCTCCGCAAGCCACACTTCTGCATCAAAGTGTTTTCAGGCTTCCAATCTTCTTGATTGGGCTTAGTCACATGAAACCAAAGGAGAAACAGGTAATCCTCTTTCACATTCTCTGAGGCCTAATTATTTTCAGACAGGTCGCAGATCTAATCGCCAAAACTATGTATATCACACATGCACACACAGATGCAGGGAGAAGAAGTTGCTTCAGGAAGATACTAATGTATAAAAAATAAGATTTTTAATCCAAAATTAAAAATAAGATATGAAAGCATAAGCATACACTTTTGTGCCTGGTATTCGGAAACTATTATTTTTAAGTATTAGAGCTTTGTACTAAGAAGTGTAATGTGGATTTAAATGTTTACTTTGCATTTATATATGTGTTAGGAAGTCTTAACTTCAACTATAAAGATGAGAAATGTACTATAATTTAAAACTAATATTTTCAACATGAAATAGATGGATGCAATATTTGTTTTTAGGACAACTTCCACTATGCATAACAGGATGAGAACACCATTACGTCAGCGAGGTCCATAATTCCAGATAACCTTCCAGTGGTGTCATTATCATGTAAAATGACAGAGATGTGAACTTTTAAATGGTCCCATGGTAGTAACAGGTTATATATATTTTTTAATTAAAAAAAATTTTTCATGGTTATTTATTTTGAGACAGAGAGACAGAGTGAGAGCAGGGGAGGGGCAAAGAGAGAGGGAGACACAGAACCTGAAGTAGACTCCAGGCTCTGGGCTAGCTGTCAACACAGAGCCCGATGCGGGACTCAAACTCACGAGTTGTGAGATCATGACCTGAGCTGAAGTTGGACACTCAACTGACTGAGCTACCTGGGTGCCCCAGATTATATTTCTAGAGTGCCGGTTGTCTAGAAAGAATAGCTACTATGTGGTTGCATTTAAATCCTACCTTAATATGAAAATAAATATTTCATATATTATAGGTGAGGAGACAGAGGTTTAGAGAAACTTTAAGTAATTTGCCCAAGATACAAACTGGTAAACAAATTTGAACTCAGATGTGTCTGGTTCCAAAACTCATGCAGGCACAGACATACTACCATACTATCTCCTTCTATAATTGTTCTCTCTTATTGAACACCTATCTTCCAATTTCCAGACCCCCTGACCAAACCTCAACCAGTGTATAAAGAGATGGCTTCAAGGGTATTCAGTTGGGTGTGAACTTAATGAATGGAATGTATTTTATCTTTGATATTATGACTTAAAGAAACAAAATATGAAGAGATGACCTTAAATGGGTATATTCAAAATGTATTTATTGCCATGACTTATATTAAACCTTTCTGTCCTCATATGTGGACTATTATCATAATCTTCTAAGTGATTTCTCTGTCCCAGTCATTTCTTTTTTGGTCTGTTGTGTATTCTGCCTCCTGGTAAATCTTCACAAAGTGTGATGCTCTTTTCTTCAAAAACCCATGGCTTAAAATGGAAAGTTCAGACCTCTTATCTCTCTGAATAACTAGAGTACGTTGTTTTTATTGCCCATGTGATACCTAACTTATACCATCTTGTGATTTAGCAATAGGTACACAACTTTTATTTAAAATAATTTTTAGGGGAACCTGGGTGGCTCAGTTGGTTGAACATCCGGCTTCGGGTCAGGTCATGATCTCACAGTTCGTGGGTTCGTGTCCAGCACCAGGCTCTATGCTGACAGCTAGCTCAGAGCCTGGAGACTGTCCTTAGATTCTGTGTCTCCCTCTCTCTCTCTGACCCTCCCCTGCTTATGCTGTCTCTCTCTCAAAAATAAATAAAATATTAAATTTTTTTTTAAATAAATAAAAGAATTTTTAAATGTTTATTCTCGCGTGCACGAGAGAGAGAGAGAGAGAGAGCACAAGTCGGGGAGCTGCAGAGAGAGGGAGACACAGAATCCAAAGCAGGCTCCAGGCTCTGAGCTGTCAGCACAGAGCCCAAAACAGGGCCTGAACTCACAAACCAAGAGATCGTGACCTGAGCCAAAGTGCAACACTCAACTGACTGAGCCACCCAGGCTCCCTAGACAATATGTATTTCTTTATGAAATGCAAGCTTTAAGAGTTGAGCCCTTAATTCTGTAGCCAAAGTAACCATGTTGCAAACCATTATCAAATTTGAAATTTTCCAGGGATGCCTGGGTGACTCAATCGGTTAAGTGTCCAACTTCGGCTTAAGTCATGAACTCACGGTTGATGAATTTGAGCCCCACATCAGGCTCTATGCTGACAGTGAGGAGCTTGCTTAGGATTCTCTCTCTCTGCCCCTTCCCCATGCGCACTCGTTCTTCCTTTCAAAATAGATAAACTTAAAAAAAGCAAAATTGAAATTTTCCACTAGATATCAAAAAATGCATAATTTTTGTTCTGGCTCTTCAAATGAACTCAGCTCAGCCATGCTGTACCTTCCTGAATACCTCAAAAACCCACCACCATCTCATCTTGGTTATTTGCCCGGATTTCCCTCCCTCCCTTATCTCAATCCCTTATTCCTTGGGCTCTTCTTTCACGATCCCTCGGCCACTGAATTCTCTCTCTGGCTTTGCTAGACTTGATGGCACATTTGATCTCCAGATATGATTCAACCTGTTATAACTCGTACCAGTAATTATAAGTATTCTCTCTGTCACAGTCTGGCCTTTGGAACTAATGCTCCCTGGGCCAGCCCATCCAACCCCCGCCAAGAAACATAAATCAAACACATTGTCCAAAATACTTAAAGGGCTTAGTATGCGTTATTCACTGAGTACTGGGAGGGTTAATGGAAAGGAAATCGCTGGGCTTCTTAGACAACAAAGTACGAGTTGTTTGGAATGCATTAGAAAGACATGCCTTCTTGAGCTGAAAGGGGATGCATGAAAAATAGGACATAAAGGGTAATAGAAAGATCCTTGCCTTTGGAGTTCACATGCCAGGGTTCCACTTCTAGCACTGTTGGATGCCGATGGTAGCTGACGTGTACCTCGAGGGCTGTGGAAAATGTCACACAAGAGGGCAAGTTTGAAAGCTCTCTGCCAACTGTAAATATTCTAAGATATAACTAAAAGACCTGGACCCTTTTCTGTGACCGTTTCTCATGTAAGAGATGAGGATGTTAGATCAGAGTACTGTAGATTCTGCTAGCGCTACAAGAGACAAGCTTATACCTCTCCGGGTTTGAGATCTGCCAACTGTATATCTTCACACAGGGACAGTCTCAAAGCTATGCCTCCTCTTCTAAGGATTCATGGGCACAGTAACTGGGGCACAAAAGGTTAGCTGACCTGCTCAAAGCCACGCAGCCAAAGGTGAGGGATTGGTAATACCTACCTGCTTCCTCCCGTGCTTCTGGGTCAGACCAAGTTTACACCCCTGCCCACATGTGCTTGGTCCCAGGCCTCCACTGGGATGCTTATATGGCTCCCACAGCAGCTCATGGTGTTCCCACAGTCCTAAAGTTCTGGGGCTGCCCCTTCCTTGCCCCATCATTACCTCTGACCCCAGAGACCTTTCCAGGTGCACTTGGAACACGGGGGCCAGGCTGAGGCATGGTCCACACTGTACCTGCCATTGTGGGAGTCACCACAGCAGCCCCCTGGGCCTGGCCTGGACCCATAGAAGAGCCGTCTCCACCAGCTGCCAGAGGGGCTGAGCCCCATATCCCAGAAGTTAGGAGAAGCGTAAAATGTTTGTCCTTCTTATCCCCAGTGGACACAGGCTTCAAAGAGCAACTGAGTGAGCAGCTGTGTTTCTTTCTTCTTTTTAAATTTTTAAAAATGTTTACTTATTTTAAGACAGAGAGAGACAGCATGAGTAGGGTAGGGGCAGACAAAGAGGGAAAGAGAGGGGCCCAAGCATTGTCAGCATGGAGACTGACGTGGGACTCGAACTCACGAAAACTCACAGACCATGGGATCATGACCCGAGCCAAAATCAAGAGTCGGATGCCTCACTGACTAAGCTGCCCAGGCGCCCCAGCAGCTGTGTTTCTTTGAGAAGCTCTGGCCAGTTGGGTCACATACCTTGTTTATATTAGCTTTCACGCCCTCCCTCCTTTGCTTTCTTGCCTCCCTGAGATTACACCCCCAAATAGAACATTGGCACAAGAGTGTTGCCTTAGGTTCTGATTTTTTAGAAATCTGGGCTAAGACAGATTACTTGCATGGAAACTCTACCACATTACAGTGCATTTCTAGAAGTGACATAGCACTGCTGCCGAGCATTTTCTTGTAAGAAAAAAAACCCAACTTTATTACCAAGGGATATTTTTCTCATTAGCATACATGTATTTGCCTTAGAAAAAATACTTGGTGGTAAAACATGAAGTCACATGAGCATTTAACCAAAAATCACTCAGTTAAAAATAAAAGCTATGAGGGGCACCTGGGTGGCTCAGTCGATTAAGTGTCCAACTTCCACTCAGGTCATGATCTCATGGTTCATGGGTTCAGGCCCCAGGGTGGGCTCTGTGCTGACTGCTAGATTCTGTGTCTCCCTTTCTCTCTGTTCCTCCCCCACTTGTGCTCTGTCTCTCTGTCTCTCAAAAATAAACATTAAAAAATTACTGTTTGGTTGAACTGTAGAGGCAATTTGATTGCACTGAAGGAATGTGTTAGATGGTGTCTATAAGTTTCCTACTCTGGTATTTTACATTTTAGAACATGTCATTCCCATTTTGCTTCTTATCTTTGAAGGAGTTACTCTGCTTTTGGACATAAGAGAGAAGAGAAGATGAGGCAACGTCAATGGCATCCAGGGTTTCAGGAGCATGGGAACCACGTGCACCCCTGTGGAGGCCACGGACAAATCTCAGCATGTACAAAGGAGGAGATTTCCTGGTTCACGTAGTGAGCAGAATTCCAAGGAAGCGTGAAAAGCCTGGGTGGGAAACGATTCAATAGCAAAGTCTCAGGTCCCCAGGCGCAGGAACTATTTATGATAATGGAACTTAGAAAGTACTATGACCAAGAACTTTTGGGGGTGTTTTGGGGTTTTTTAGGATTAATGAATGTATATTTATCCACTTTTTTGCAATAAGTATTTGTTACACTTCAAATATTTTTGTTGATCCGCAGGAACATATACATTTTCATCACTTGTTCTTACAAAGCCTTCCTGTCTCTCAAATTAATTAACCTTTTAAACTGAGATATAATTGGGGTGTCTCGGTGGCTGTTGGTTGAGTATCTGACTTCAGCTCAGGTCATTATCTCTCAGTTTGTCGGTTTGAGCCCCGCGTCAGGCTCTGTGCTGACAGCTCAGAGCCTAAGGCCTGCTTAGGATTTCTGTTCAGGTCATGATCTCACAGTTGGTCAGATAGAGCCCCACAGTGGGCTCTGCACTGTCTGTATGGCACATGCTTAGGATTCTCTTTTTCTCTCT
>NW_027532249.1:6262644-6291251 GCF_008692635.1 Crocuta crocuta | reverse complement strand
GGGCTCTCTCTCTGTCCCTCCCCTGCTCATACTCTGTCTTTCTCAAAAATAAATAAACATTAAATTTTTTAAAAAATAAGATATAAACTGTGGTATAATTGACATATAACATTGTGGTATTAGTTTTGTATATTTTTGGTTTTTTTAATACCATATTTGTTTTAGATGTGCAAAATAATAATTTGATATATGGATATGTTGCAAAATGATCCCCACAATAAGTTTAGTTACTATCATCACTACACAGAGCTACAGAACTTTTTCACTGGTGATGAGACCTTTTGAGATCTACCCTCTTAGCAACTTTCAAATATACAATATAGTGTCGTTAACTATACTCACCCTACTATGTATCACATCCCCAAGACTTATTTTTCTCATGACTGGAAGTTTTTGCCTTTGGCTCACCTTCACCCATTTACTTTACTCCAAAAGTGTCAGGACCAAGGAGTTTTAAGGCAGAGGTCAGCCGGAAAATGGAGAATCCATCTGTGGGTAACACGCGCCACCTGCTAACATTTTGCTAAGAGTAATTTGGTGGAAACAAATGCCATTAAGTTGGAGATTTGCAGGGTTGGTCTAACTGCGTGTAGGGTCTAAGAGAGCTGAGACTATACGAATAGTAGATGAAATGCCTGTAGAGTCTGAATATGGAGAAATCACAACGCGAGAGACAAAGGACCTGGGATGCAGGCCCAAGGGAATGGGAACCAGGTGAGGCACAGTCCTGAATGCAGAGGAAAGTCTGGCTACAGCTCAGGGGCCCAACTTCCTTTGCCGCACTGAATTGGCTGTTTCAGCAAGAGATCAACAATACCAGGCCCACATCATACGACATTTACAGTGTCTGCGCGGAAGTGAAGCTTTAAGTGCATGTTGTATATTTGAACCGTATACGCTTTATTGTTTATTTCTCCATTTTCATTTCTCCATTGGCCCTTTTGCTTTCTTTTATGAGTTCTTAGAAAAACCTCTCTTTCAGAGGCTCTGAAAGATAGTCATCTGAAACAGGAGGACACAGTTGACAATTGTACCCATTTCACTCTGAGCTGAGGTCCGGGGCAGGCCTGAGTAGAGGCCAAGAATAAGGCCCTTGGCCTAGACAAGCTTTAGGGGAGAGGGGCAAAGAGGATTCGAATAGGGTTGCTATTTTCTTATCCAATGACATCAAGCAGGGGAGCAGTCAGAGCAAGGTTTGTAAAGATTCCCAGAGCTGATGAGGAAGATGGAAGAAGCCTCTAGCACACATGAATGGGTCAAATGATCAAAGGTATACAGACATGGCGAGCAATTACCCAAATGAGAAACACTTCACGAGGAGCCAGCCAGGATTAAGCCACTGAGGACTTTCTTGTGAACATATAAATCAAAAGAAGCTATGTAGCAGAAAGCTGAGATTCCTTTGATCAGGACGGTGGCAGTGGGCAGGGGTTAGGGGGTCCTCTTGTCCATTATCTGGCAAGGAAGTCTTACGAGAGCTCATAGTTTTGCATTTTTGTTGATCTTTCTTCATTCTTGCAAGAGCGATTGTTGTGGAATCTGACACCCAGTTTTCAGTAAGGAGCATCCCTTATTGAATGGTGCTTAAATCAGGCTGCTTAGCTTTAACGTGCCCCTGATTACATGTATCTAATCAATTTCCTGTTTTATCTGTTGCGAAACTGCAAGTCTGGCTTTTGAAATTGATGTATCTTTCAAACCTTACAGCCCGAGCTTTAGGACGGTGAAGCAATGCTCGATTCTTTTACTTAGGGGGTGCTGTTGAGAGGGAAGGTTGCTTTCCTGGACAGGGCCTTGGTGGAGACCCCAGTTCACCTCCAGAGCAGGGGGCTTATTAAGCCTCATTTCCTAAGCTGATTGCCTACAGGAGCCTGCTGACGGGGTTTCATGCACAGTGGGAAAAAAACCAAGGGGGAAGGAGCTAAATTTCAAGAAAAGGAATCAGGGACAGAAGTGAGGGTTACAAGCCTCTCTGGCACCCTGCTGATGGGAGGCCAGGTCTGGGCCAGGACAGATGGCAGCGGGGATGTTCGCCGGAGCTTGAGCCCAGAGGTTTACCCCACATACAACAGCATCCTGGCCACGTTCCACCCCAGAAGACAAGTCCCAAAGGCATCAGTAATCCATCTCTACAATTTGCTTGCTTACAGAAGTGGTAGCAAATCTCACAGAATAAAAAACCAAGTCTAGAAGAAAAGAGAGAGGGGAGGAGAGAGACGAGACAAGAGACCGAGGCAGGGAACAAGCAAGCAGGAGGCCGTGTAAAATTGCAAACAGCAATGCTCTATTCCCCACTTCCCTGGCTTAGAAGTTATTCACTGGTAAAGCGAAAGTCCGGAACATTTCGACATCTAAAGGAATCTTGACCATGTCCCAGGCGTTGCTCCCTAACAATTGTTAATGAGATCCTCGCTCTGCTCCCCATTATGTAAAATGCAGGGCTTGTCCTTTGTGATGTTTGTTTCCACTTGAAGACTTCCGGGGTCTGGCAGGGCAAGAATGCATGAATTCCCTTCCTAATAGGTGATCTCCATGCAGCATTTCTGTCTGCTCTCCTTAGCGGAGCCTGCAAGAATTTATACGGCATCTTCCACATTTCCCTCCTGAAAATGAGGTTCCCTAGATCTGTTCATTCAAATCAATAAGTTTGTCAGCTTTCCATGATTTCTCTCTTCCTGAACCAAGAATTTCTATGATAGGAGGATTAGAAATAGGAGCTTATAGAATCAGATTTCTTAATGTGAGTTCATTTTGCCCTGGTTTGGGTGAAATATTAAAAACCTCTGGTGGCAGCAATGTAGACTCTATGCTTCATCTGATTTTTATAGGCTTATTTTTAGAAGGGGGGCATTTCTTCCATAACAATGTGCACAATTCTTTGAAAGCAGATCAGAAATGCAAGGGTATAAAGGAAACGTTTTAACCCATTCTTTTCCTAGGGCACGAGGGATCAAATGGGAAACTGAAACACCAGCATCACAGAATCACAATCCTGGAAGAGAATTTAAACTTAGTGACCTGTCACACTGGTACGTACACGGATCACCTGCCGTCAGCATGGGGGCTAGAGGAGAACAGCATTTTGTAGGAGGTGCCCTGTGCATAGGTCAGTGGCTTTTGCATCTAAGCCTCCTGAACACGAGATATGCATTTTTACCTGCTCACTAGAAACCCCAGCTGGATGTACCACTGGCTTCTCCAGCTGTGCAGCCAGACCTCTTGACTCTTGTCATTGGGACTCTTGATTCTTTCTCCTTCTCCTTCATGCACTGCATTCACTCACCAAGTTCAATGGACATGGAGCAGTTTATTTCTTCCCAGGTACATTTCCAGCTTCAGAAACCTGAAAGAACCATTTAGTAAGGGAGGCATGGCAGGGGATGGGTTGTATTCTCTGCCTTTGGTCTTGACCTGCCCCTTCGGTTTGTTGGTACCTAATCTCATCTCTCATTTCCCCATTTCCAACCCTCCCCTCCTCACCCCTTAAGGTAAATGCCCCTTTGGTCTCGTCTTTGGCTCTCCATCTTTTTATTTCATTATATTTGGGCCGGGCCCTTCCCCGCAGAAAATCTCCATGGATTGGCACACTGATAATCAGAGTCTCTCTGGTTTGCTCCACAGCACCAGCCCCCATCTCACATCCTCAGGAACCCACATGTCCCCCAATCTGAATTTGGGGACCTACCACAGCACCTGGCCCTAGAGATCTATTTTACAAATTGTCACTTTTTCTTTCTGTCTCAGAATAGCACTCCAAGGTCACTGGGAAAGGCTGGGTGCTCTCAGTAAGTGTTTGATAAATGAACAAATGAATGCTCAAATATGCTAATGAAAGATAAGCCAAGGAGAAAATTTTCAGTTTTAGATAACAACCCATTCTTCAATTCATCCTTGCTAACTTTCAGGTAATTCACTTCCTCCTGTAATAACAGGTCTCCTTTTTGCAGGCAATAAAAATCTTACTTTAAAAAAATTTGAAGCAATGTTTGTCAAGGGCATGGGAAAGCTGAAGGCTCTCAAACACTCATTCGCTTATCTACAGACTAACCAGGAAGGCTTCTATATTGTTTCACATGTATACAGGGCACCTGGGCGGCTCAGTCAGTTACATGTCTGACTTCGGCTCAGGTCAAGATCTCCTGGCTCATGGGTCGAGCCCCATGTCGGACTCCGTGCTGACAGCTCAGAGCCTGGAACCTGCTTTGGATTCTGTATCTCTCTCCCTCTCTGCCCCTCCCCAACTCGTGCTATATCTCTGTGTCTCTTTCTCTCTCTCAAAAATGAGTAAACATTTAAAAAATTAAAAAAATATATTATTCCACATGTATAGTCTATGTGTAGCTTGAAGGTTTGTTGGTAACGAAGGAGCTTATTCAGCTCATCTCAGCCTCTTGGTAAAACCAGAGAAATGTGATTCTTAGGATGACCAGAGTCGTGGCCTCAACCCCACCCCAACACCAACACACTTGATGGCGGAAAGATAGAAAATAAAGGAGGGAAACAGAATTCTTTGGCGTTTTCCTCCCTTGATTTGCTTCTGATCCTTTCTAGTACTGCTCCTTTCTCCCTTGAACCTTCTCATATTCAGAAATAGGGATGCTACTCTGAGCCAGTGTGCTTGGGGATCTGTTTTCTTATTTTCTTCTAGCACAAGACTATTTGGGCAGGGAAACAATATCAACTAGGTGTTGAGAGCATGGGCTCAGGGATTAGACTGGGTTGAAATTACAAGGCTGCTACTCTTAATCTGATTGATCTTGGGATGGTTATTTAACATCTGGATACGTCTTCTGTTCCTCATCTGCTCCTTAGCTCTTGTAACCTTTGGACAAGACACCAAGTCTCAGAATTGTCATTGATAGAAAGATGCCAACGATATTGAAACCCGAGGGTTGTTGAATACATTCCATGAAATGCTGTATGCAAAGTGCTTGGTACCTGGCTTCTAGTAAGAGCTCAATGAATAGTGCCCATTTTTATTGCTTTTTATGCGTAAGAGCTTAGTCTCTAAGAAATCTATGCTTTAAAACAGGTCTTTGAACCTTTGAACTAAAAAGCTGCAACTCCTCTTCCTTCACTATGTCCAGGAAGCTGTGCCTTACACACACAAGGCATGGACGACTATAATGCCACCTGCCACGGAGTTGCCTGAATCCAGTGGGATTTTTCCAAAGTAAATGGTAAATGTCTTGAAATACAGAATGTCAGTTAGTCTAGAGCCATTTCTCTGTAGATAGTGTCCAAACAATCAACCCTAGTGCATACTTCACAAACACTTGGTATCATATAAATGAGCACCCTCGGATCATTTCAAATTGTATTTGTCATATTACATCCCAATAACCAGTTCTTTAAATACCTAACTCTGCTTTAAACACCATAAAAGAAAACAGTGGATAGATTTCAACATATCTTTTAGCGAACTTCTTCTGGGAAAAGCCTTAGGGGATGGAATCACCAGCATTCCCCCACCCCAAATTACCTTCACGGTGTTGCAATTAGGTTATACTGATTGACAGTGTTTTGTTGTTGTTGTTTTTGATTGTATTTAAGGAGACTGTCATATGACCCAATGATGCCCACATGACGTTCCAGATCCAAAGTTTTCTTTTAGAATTTGAGGCCGGTGAAGACTCCGTCTCTGTTGACCAGGAGTGAGATTTTCCAATCTCCATGCCCTCTGTTTACATCGTTGGAAGCCCAGAGCCATATTTGATCCAATTACGGCAACCATTACAAAGCTATAAGGTTAGTCCCTTAGGAAAAACTTTCCATCTATTCCTCCTTTGTTAATTTTCTTATATATGTCTTTGTTTTGATCTTTCTCACTGCATTCAAAGAAGCTGAGCATATACATTAAGATAATTTAACCAAGGGGCTTCCTTTGGACAGACTGGGGTCTACACTACTCCATGGCATTGGGTCCTGGGATGGAATTAGACACTAGGGTTGTCACACCACAATGCCTTTCTCAGGCATTGTTCCAAAGCACAATTCTCATGTTGTGAGCTGGACCCACTTAGAGACAACCTTCTCACTTCGGACAAATCCCCAAGAAATACTCTTCCTTTATTCCTAATTATCTCAACAAATTGCTAAATCCTTAGAAACCCTAAGTTGCCTCCACACTACAGTAAAGGGAACATTTGCTATTGGAAAACATATCCCTAGTTGGAGGCTAATGTAAATCAGAATTTTAAGACTCCTATCACTTCAACAGTACTAAACTAATAGAGTTCCAGCTTGGAATTGTGTATCCCTCGAGGGGGGCGCCATGTTCAGACACTATTCTAATGCAAAATCAAGTCTCTTCATGATTGTCTCTCTGCTCCCCTCTTCAGGTATGTGTTACCTGGGAGCCTGGAGGAACAGTCACAGTCACCAAACAGACGGACTTTGCCTTTCTGTGTTCCTCTCCACTCGGGCAGGAGAAGCACAGCTGCACGGAGCAATTTTGTGTAAAAGATTTCCTAAATACGTCCACAGCTTTTCATCTGCTCGGCAGCAGGAAGTCAGAACCTGGAAGCAGCAGGCTTCTAGCCTATTAAGGACCTAAGCTCCTCTATTCGGAACTTATCCTTATCTCGTAGGTGGCACAGACATGCTTCTTAGCAGTCATTACCATGTGGAACAGGAACGCTTTACTCCATCCATTGCCTAGTTGGCTTTCCTGAGGCTTCTGTATCATTGTAACTATTGTAACAAACCTTGCCTTGTAACAAACATCCCCACCTATTGCAACAAACATCCCCTAAATCTTAGCATCTCAATGGAATACAAATGCTTATTTCTCACTCAAGTCACAGGTCATTGTGGNTTCCAAACTCCTTTCAATCTTCTACCTGCTTCTAGGCCCTTGTTGTCCTCTCCATTTGGTTGGAGGTTGGGGACCAAGAGAAAGCAGGGAAGATGGTGCAGGAAGCTTGTTGGGGTGGAGCTTGTAGGTGGCACCCTATATTTTGCCCAAGTTCTTGGTCATGTGACATAGCCAAGTGCAGGTGAGGCTGAGACAGGCAATCTGGCTAAGTGCCCAGAGAGGAAAGGAACTGGGGCTTGGGAAGCACACAGTAGTCTCCCCCTCACATTTCATTGCCCTCGATTTTCCATCTTTGTTACATTAACGATTTTTTGTGAATAGGTTATTTGCGTGGGATTTACCCCAGTAAGGAGCAAGGTGCTCATATTGGAGCTTTAACTCTATTTTGTCCATGTTTCCAAAGTCTCTACCTTCACCATCAGTACCTACCACCACTTGTGACTGATCGAAGGTTTGGTTTGCTTCTCCACATCAGTTTGCTACCAGACTCAAAGTGCCTCCATCCAAGGAGCATTTCCCTTGCTTCTGGGGGTCAGGGAGGTAAGGCAACAGGATGCCATGAGATAGATGTAAGAGAGGGTGAATTGTTGAGGACGCCAGGAGCTGGAAGCACACCTCGTGTTTTCCAGGAGCTACAGTGCCTATTGCTGCGTGGAAGAAATACAGCCCTGGAGTTGTAAGTTTCTACTTGCTTGAGATACACAGATAGCCAGGTTTTTAAGTGAAATGTCTTCATTTGTACATGTTGGCCACTAACTAAACTATCTCAAAACCTCAGGGCAGGCCATGCAAAATGGATCTGAAGGCCAGACTCAGCTGGTAGGTTGCCATTTTGCAGCCTCTATTTGAACCCTTCTGCCCTTGTGAGTAAAGACAAGGATTCAGAAGAAATCAGAGCAGTGAACCCCAGGCCATCACCAGAGGAAGGTGAAGGGTGCCTTCTGCTTGCTCGAAGCCCTGGTCTTGGGAGTTTAAGTGCATTCAAGTCTACAGGGCTAATTAAGGCTCAGAATGCTACACGTTAAGCACCCTTGGTACATTGTAAATGTCAGTAATGCCAGATGTATGTCAAAAGGTCAAAGTTCTTCATGGACAAAAGGAAAGAGATGGTGGATCAAAATTTAATGCTAGGAAACTGATATGTGTATGTATATATATATATATATATGGGAGTGCATATGTGTATGTGTCTTGTAGAGTGTGTGTGATGTCGTGTGCATGGTATGTGGTGTGTCTATGTGTGTGCATACATGTGTATTTATGGTATGTGTGGTGTGGGTGTGTATGCATGCGTGTATGTTGTGTGTGTGGTGGTGTGGTATATGTGTGTTGTGTGTGTATTGTGTATATGGTGTGTGTGGTATGGTGTATGCGTGTTGCATGTGAGTGGTGTGTGTTGTGATATGTGTGTGGTGTGATGCCTGTGTGTGTCTATGTGTGATGTAGCACACGTGTGTATTATAGTGTATACCCGTGTGTTGTGTATGTGGTATATGTGTGGGTGCCTATGTATGTGTGTGGGTATTAATGATGTGTGTGGTATGGTGTATGTATGTTGCATGTGTGGTGTGGTGTTGGTGTATGTTGTGTGTGCATATATGGTATGTGAGTCTATGTGCTCACTTATCAACAGAAATTGGTCCATACTTAGATTAGGAAGAGTGCTTAGGAATTTTACAGTGTTTTGTTTTTAAAGTCTTTTTCAAGGGACGGGGAAGGATGGAAAGGAAGGAGGACAGAGAAAGAAAGGAACATGGTCAATAATACAGTGAAAAAATATGACTTAGGAAGTCTCTTGGTAGGTCACAAAAGGATTAATATGAGAAGAACTGAAAAAGGGGAGGGTGGAAATACAATGTGAGGACTTGCCAGCAGTGAGGTGAGGGCCTGCAGGGAAGGCAGTCCTCACTTCCTTCTCTAAGCAACAAAACCAATATCCTTCTTGAGAGAAAAATTAAGCAGGAATCTCACACCAAGCAGAGGTTGGAACAGATGCCTTTAATGATCCCTGTACACTGAGATTCTGGGACCACCATGGTAGAAGTTACAAAGAGAGTTAGAGCATAAATCAAGTCTCAGTTTAAAAGGAGGTAGGGGAGCCTGGCTGGCTCATTTGGTGGAGCATGCGACTCTTGATCTTGGGGTGATGAGTTCGAACCCCAAGTTGGGAGTGGATTGTACCTAAAATTTAAATAAATATTTTATTTTAATTTTAATGTTTTATTCCATTTTTGAGAGAGAGACAGAGACAGAACACAAACAGGGGAGGGGCAGAAAGAGAGGGAGACACAGAATCCCAAGCAAGCTCCAGACTCTGAACTGTCAGCACAGAGCCCAATGCAGGGTTCAAACTCACAAACCGCAAGATCATGACCTGAGCCAAAGTTGGATATTTAACTCTCTGAGCCACCCAGGTGCCCCTAAAAAAATATTTTAAAAGGACATAGAATAATATTCAAATAGATACATAGACTCATAAAAAGAAGGATGTGAATTAATAGAAGGATAAGATAGGAATGAATAAGAATTTGAGATTAAGGAACCCCAAAGGATATAACATCGTAAAAGGAAAAGAAAAAAAAAATGTGTGTGTGTGTGTGTGTGAGCATGTGTGTGTGTGGTAGATGTATGTGAGTCAGGGAGGCAGGCTGCTTCTAGAAGCCTGTGCTATATATAACAAGACTTCGCTGTAGGTCTGAACTTTGCACTTTTCAGCCATCTCTCTTCTTGCCCAAGGGCCACATCTGTTATCCCTACATAGTGTCCGGGGCTCAAGTTTCCAGACTCAGACATTCTATAAGCACTCAGTAACAGATGCAATACTATTTGAAAGATTTTGCTTAAACTTATTCTGTTTTTATTCTAACACTTCTTTTAAACATCATTTATATCTCAAAGAGAAATTTTGCACGTAGAATAATAAAACAGCGAAGTTTTATTCTATAAATTTCTTCCCCACAGTATAGCTCCAATTTTAGGAATCTTTCCTTTGTTTCCGTCCTTATGTTATAATTAACAGATAACATTATATTAGTTTCAGGTGTAAAACAGGATGAACCTCCTTTTCTGAAAGACTGGTCTGTTCTTAACAATGAAACAACAAAACTTCGTATTTTGAAACTAAATGCTTTCCAGAGTTAATTTTTTATTTTTAATTTTTATCGAATCTTATTTATCTATGCTTAATTTTTAAAATATGTTGTGAAACTTAGCATACGCCTGGCCCATGGTAACATGAGCCATTAATAATTAAAATAGAAGTCGTTGTTTGTGGTTTATTTAATCTTTTTTAATTTTTAAAAATATTTATTTAGAGAGTGAGGGAGGGACAGAGAGAGAGAGAATCTTAAGCCAACTCCACACTGAGCACAGAGCCCGATATAGGGCTTGATCTCATGCCCTTGAGATCATGATCTGAGCCTAAATCAAGAGTTGGATGAACTCAAGAGTTGGAGCCATCCAGGCGCCCCTATTTAATTAATCTGATTTTAACCAACTAAGTTTTCCATAAATAAAAAGCTAAATATTTTAAATCTCTATGTATTTGTAGAGCCCTTGGAAATTGCTTAAGTTTCAATAGATAGTAAGACAGATTTCTGGTAAATAGATAAGAACCTGATAATGTCAGAGAGATTTACTCAAAACCCTCTGTAAGTGAAAAGACAGGGATTTCCATGAATCTGATATGTTTGAGGCTGAATCCTTGTGACTTTTGCTTTTTTCCCCAGAAGTTCTATTACCTTTTTAAAGGCATTGGATGAAGCCAAAAATCAAAGCTAAACTAAAACTTGAGATAAATCTTCAATTTCTTTGGTTATATGCCAAAAATGGTTAAGGCAAGTGGGCTCTTCCGAAAGGAATAGACAAATATAAAATGCCAAAGAATTGAGTTAAAACAGGCGTTCACTCCCTTGGGCCCATTAACTCAGTCAACAAGAGCTGCAAATAAGCTTAGTACAGAGGGCAGTTCTCTGCCTGTGGTTCTGAATGTTCCACATGGAAACTGAAAACAAGCTGGGAAGGGACTCCCCTGAAATCCCTGTCATCCCCACACAAATTTGGATTCCTTTTTAGTTGCCAGTTAGGATTAAGAAGCCATAAGAGAGGGGCACCTGAGTGGCTCTGTCGGTTAAGTGTACCACTTCAGCTCAGGTCATGATCTCAAGGTCCATGGGTTTGAGCTCCCTGTCGAGCTCTGTGCTGACAGCTCAGAGCCTGGAGTCTGCTTCCGATTCTGTGTCTCCCCCTTTCGCTCTGCCTCTCCACCATTTGTGCTTTGTCTCTCTTTCTCTCTCCCCAAAATAAATAAACATTAAAAAGAAGAAGAAGAAGAAGAAGAAGAAGAAGAAGAAGAAGCAGCAGCTGCTGCCGCCATCAAAAGAGAAAGCCAGAAATGTATATTCTCCTAAATCAAACCACCCCCAATGACCACAAAAAAAAAAAAAAAGTCAGAAACAAATCAAAGAGTGCAGCCAAAGGAACTAACATACAAAGAACTGGCAAAACCCCAGCTGAAAACAGCCAAGTTGAGCAGACTCCCCACTTGTTTTATCCAGTGGGCACCCCGCTGATGCTCACCTCTGCACCAGTCATAATTCCCATCCACACAGGGAAGCACGAGCACAGGTAAGAGACAAAGGAGTCATACCTATCAGTTAGGGAACAAGGCAAGTCTGGGGAAGTGACCGAAGTGACCTGGGAGCCGTAGAAAACCCAGAGCAGTGACAATCCCCACTTGGCGGGAAATTCCTCGTATACAAGAATTCTCCCTACAACCTGACGCTAGCAAAAAATGTAGCAGTACATGCCAAGAATGAAAAGACCTGAGATTTTATCATTTTTCTGCACTAAGGTATTTGATTCAGGAATGCCTGAACTGCACTCAGTGTTGGTTTCTGGCTTATGTTTAACCTTTGGGTGCGTTCGGCAAGGAATGTGTGCTAATCATGTTTAGCCCAATATAATCCGGCAGCTTCAAAGGTTGACACTATTTTGGAGCTGTGAACTCCAAAGAAAATCATGATTTCGTATAAACGTAAGCAATTATTACAATAACTATTTTCATTATTGTTTAAAATTAGTTTTCAGTAACATAATGCCCTAGTAATGGCCTTGCAAGATGCTTGTTAGCTTAACTCAGCAAAATTTTGATATATCCATAAGGTTGATTTAAGGGCAGGACACTGATCAGACATGCTGGTAGTCTTGAATCAGAACTTGGGGGTTTCAAGCAATGTTCTTAGTTCAAGTGGCGTTGAAGTGGAAAGACCTGAAGGAGGGGAAAGCATGAATGAAAGGAGGGTTTAGGAAGTTTGGGACCTGTGCTCGGGAAAGACTAATTGTTTCAGAGAAACAGAAGTTCAAAAAAAAATTAATTCCGGGAATTACTGCAAATCCTTACTAATGTTCTCCTGACTAATGAAGCAGGCAATATATTGCACCCTTGACAACTACAATGTATATAGTATTTACAAAAATATGCTAATTACTGAATCTGGAATTAGTCTTTCAAACATTGGGAATTTTAAAAGAAGTACTTTTGATAACCATTGATTGATATTAAACACCATTAACACCTATGTACCAGAATACACAAATGTCAACTTTTTTATTCTTTTCTGTTGCCTATTCATCCCTTTTCATCCTTCCTTGTCTCTGTCCTCTCTGCTCCCCCTGAAATTCTCCCAGTGACAATATTCATAGTAGGTTTAAGTGCTAGCTATAAACCTCGTTGTCATCTCAGTATGTCTAGCAGCCTCAGAGATGCCCCAATGGGGAGAAAAGACAGCGCAAGTAGTAGAAAGCAAGAAGAAGGAAGGTACACTCAGGAAAACCTATAACTGTTCAGTTTTTCTCTGGCACATCCATTTTTTTTACTGTTTATTTTAAATTTTTAATGTTTATTTATTTTTGAGAGACAGAGAGACAGCAAAAGTGTGGGAGGGGCAGAGAGACAGGGAGACACAGAATCTGAAGCAGGCTCCAGGCTCCGAGCTGTCAGCACAGAGCGCTATGTGGGGCTCAAACTCACGAATCTGAGATATGACCTGAACTGAGGTGGGACACTTAACTGACTCAGCCACCCAGGTGCCCCTCTCTGGCACGTTCTGATGTTGGTAAGACTTAGCACTCCTGTCTGCTCTCATGAGGGAGGCTGCTCTTTGCATTCATCATTTTCCTGCCTTCTATAAAAATGTCTCAATATTCAAAATGGAGTCTTTTCATCCAAAACAAAATTAATAATATGATTTCAACAAGACTGTTGTGAGCTCCAGTGTGATCCTAGATGTAAAAAGGCAAGCATGTGAACCCCATGTTTCTTTCCCTCTCAGCAAGAGAAGGCATTGTGCTTAATCACTTAATCCGGGGTTACGCAATCCACACAAAAGCAGAGTGGGAAAGATACTGCTTTTTCTTTTGTTAGCACTGGCAATAAATTCCCAACTGCTATAAGAAGGAAAACATAACATCCCTTGCTCCTGCAATGGAGAAAACAAATACTACACATCTCCATTACAAAATATCAACCCCACCAAATGAATCGAGTTAAAATTTCACCTTTTTTTTCCACTGGAAAAAAAAGACGTGTGCTTTTAAAAAAATCCCTTAAGGAAAGAGAATCCCTTGTGAATGCTGCCTAACTTTCTGTAAGGTTTATTTTACCAGCTCATGGGTGCTCCCGCTTCATTATTTGTGGCTAAGGCAGCAAGGCCAGAGGCCACACGTGTCATATTCAAGGGGACGTTCCTGCTGCCTGTGAGGTCTTGTAAGTGTGGTGATGGTCCTAATAGTCTTTGTTTCTAACTTTCTGTGATTGCAAAGAAAGAAAGCCTTCTTTGCAAAGTCCAGACAGGATATCCCTGTATCTTTTTCTTGACCTTTCTATGCTTTTGCTCATTAGAAAACAAACTCATCTGAAACCCCTTTCTTTTAGTGGAATCTCATTGTAAACTTGAAAAATCACAGTATCAATTTGTGAGCTATATTTGGAAGCTGATTATGTCCTCTTTGACTGATCTTTTTTCTTCCATAGAAAACTTAGAAATGTCTCATAATACAATACAAAAATGCTCCTGGTCAAAATATATCAGTTTTAACCGTATTTTCACTTGTAAGGCAAATTGTGTTCTTGGTGTTTCCATCTTGTGGATTCATATAAATATAGGCAGGGAGGATACGGCCAGGGTAAATGAGGTAATTGGATGATTCTTCCTTGCTCTGAACACCTTTAAAATTGCCGTCCATATACTTTATGTGTGGCATGCCACAGCCAACCCCTGGGAGCACTGAGAGCCACAGATGGCCCAATGCAAGAACTGTTGTAAGATGTGCATTTGGGGAGCAAATAATCTGGATCGTTAAGATATCCATTATTATATTTTGCAGTCCATGCTGGTGACCTTCAAGAGTACGCTGATCCTGCATGTGATGGCCCCAGACTGTAATTTTCTGATCAAGATGTCTGCTTTATAAGTTTGCTGTTTCCTCTTGAGCTATTGTAATGTCAGCATCACCACTTCCTATTACATGCTGAAGATTTGTGGCTTCTGTTTGATGTTTACAAGGTTGGTTTTTTGTTTTGTTTTGTTTTGTTTTTTTTGCTTTTTTCCTGATTCTCAAAGGTGATCCCGATGGTTGAAGTTTTCAGATAACTGAGGGATTTGCAGTACCAGGCTGCAGTGTTTGAAATGGAAACTTTGTGCCTGAGAATAAGCAATTCTGAATGTGAAAATATGTTTCCTATTAAGATAATCTGGCTGTCCATATTTTAGGCATACCAAGGTTAAAATTAATTCTAATTCTTCTTTGACATGAATTTGACCAAAATCAAATGCTGTTACTATGAAAACATATCCCATATATAGCTTTCTTTTCACTTGATGCCAAGTGATTATTAACTTATTTCTCAAATCTTTTACAGATCTCATGTTACAAGAATATGGCTATGGAAATACACAGCGCTTTATTTTTTGACACATATGAACCTGATTTTAACTAAAAGCAAAGCACATATTTCAAGCAAATGAACAAAACATTGAAGTGGATGAACAAAAGAACACTTAAATTATCACGGTTATTCAATCAGTTTGTGATTATGGCAAAGCATTTCCAGTATAAAACATTTGTTGAACACATGCTTGGCAGCCTTCCAAAATTTTTCGTAGAAAAATCAAAAGGGCAAGAAATCAAAGTGCTTTTTTTGCATTTTCAATACTTCTGCTTAAGCTACAGCATAGGAATAATGCAGTTATAAAAATATCAAGTAGTAATTAGCTATTCATCATCTGGTCTTTTACATTTAATGCAAATTTTTAAATTTTCGGTAGAAACACCCAAATCAAAATCTGCTGTAAAATATGTCTGGGCAGCCTGGAGTGCGGGACCATCTCTGAGACATGTACATAGTTCACACCAATGGTGATCCTTTCATTAAACCTCTGGTTGTTACTTCCTAGCCAATTTGGCACTATTGAAACAAAATGAAGAACTAAATCAATTAGCCAGATAATGGTTTACTGAAAGCAAGGAAATTTTATTTTATCTTTTCTGATTTCAATTATAATGTATACTCATGGGGAAAAATCAAGCAATACAAATAGTCTCCTATGGATTAAAATTTTGGTAAAATCCATATCACAAAACAACCAGTTAATTTTAACCTTGAGGAAATTCAAAACCCTATGAAGAAAGTAAATATTACTCTTAATGAGTAACTCAGGAGCTTTTAGATTGCTTCCAGGATTTATTGTTCTAAAGAAGAAATATGGTAGTGAATAATCTTGTTGCATATCTGAGTACTTATCTTAGGGGAAATGCTCAAAAAACTCATTTTATGTATTGGAAACCATCGGATTTAGGCAACCAATGATTTTTGTTTTCTCATGGAAGGTTGAATTGACAGACTTTGACCAATGCCTGTGATTTTAAGCAACTATCGCATGGATCTGTGTTACCCTTTCCAGAGTAGAAAATATAATTTTACTAAAAGAAGCACAGCATCTAATGTTTCAAATTTCCCTCTGTAAAGACCCTTTTAGTAGATATGAATATAGTTTTCCTCTTGTGTATGATATAATACTCATCTTGGATAGAAGAAAAAAGATGCATTTCATCTGACATGGTTCAGCTAAATAATGATGGCTTTGACTATGTTTGTCTCCAAACAAAGGACAGTCTTATATTTTAAGGAATTATATTTGAAGCACTAATGGTATTGTCAGATAGACCTTTACCTCTCAGAAAGAAAGGTTTTTTGGAGAGAGTGGAGCATAAGTCTTCCTGTTAATAAAAATAATTAAACATTTGGATTGCTTGCTTTTACTTGCTTTAAAAATAAAGAATCAACCCAAATGTGAAGAAAACATTTCTAAGGTCATTGGGTAGCTTGAAAGACTAGAATAAAGGCTTGATGCTAAAGGAGTAAGTAGACACAATTATGCTGATTTGTTTTAAGAAGTTCCAAAGGGGAAAGAAAGACATTACTCTGGGACTGATGTACGGAGCCAAAAATCATTTAGGGCTTCCAGAAAACTGGGAAAAAATCAATAGAAAAAGGGGTCTTTGTTTATAATGGAATTTAAAATTCAGATGTAAAAGTCAGTAAGTCTCCAGAGCTCCCCAAAGAATTGCTCAGTGACTGAGTGAGAGAGATAGCTTTGGGGAGACAGGAGAGAAGAGAGGGAGGAAAGAACAGGTAATAAATATTTGCCAGGTTCAATGAAAGAGGAAGCCATGCGTAATTCTTTCAAGCAACTAGATCTTATCATGAAAGACATTCATGAATATTACACAGGGATTTTTCAAGGTTTTTTTTTTTTCAAGTCAGTTGAGTTTTGACTGATGCCCAATGGAAATCATTGGCCTTCAGTTTAGTGTATGTAGCCCTCTCTTATTATACGAGAGTGTAATCATACTGATCACACTTTTGAGCTCATTACTAAATGGTAAGATTAAGATTAAGACCTCTGAAAGTCACTCAGAACTTCCATTTCTGGAAATGGCCAGCTAGATCCTTTAGATCAACTGCCCTGCTGAAAACAATGAAAATGAGTGTAGTTTTCATGATTGGGATATTAACACGTGAGGCTTCTGGGATTTCGGTGCTGTTCTCACTCTTTTTTTTTTTTTTAATGTTTTATTTATTTCTAGGAGAGAGAGAAAGAGACAGCATGAGCAGGGGAGGGTCAGAGAGAGAGGGAGTCACAGATTGAAACAGGCTCCAGGCTCTGAGCTGGCAGTCAGCACAGAGCCCGATGCGGGGCTCGAACCCGCGAACCGCGAGATCATGACCCAAGCGAAAGTCAGACGCTTAACCGACTAAGCCACCCAGGCGCCCCAGGTGCTGTTCTCACTCTTGATCTCAGGTTTCCTAGGTAATAATTATACCTCTTGATTCGGGCGGTGCTTACTTGTTTTTGCATTGTTCTGCATGTAAGTTATATCTCAGGATAAAAGGATTTTTAAAAATATTTTTATTTATTTCTAGGAGAGAGAGAGAGACAGCATGAGCAGGGGAGGGTCAGAGAGAGAGGGAGTCACAGATTGAAACAGGCTCCAGGCTCTGAGCTGGCAGTCAGCACAGAGCCCGACGCAGGGCTCGAACCCCCGAACCGCGAGATCATGACCCAAGCGAAAGTCAGACGCTTAGCCGACTAAGCCACCCAGGCGCCCTAAAAGAATTTTTTTAATTCTCTAACTCAGTCTTCAACCTTCAGGCAGGTAGATTTTGCACACTGAAGATACACTTTCTTTCTCCATGAAGAGAAATACCATCTTCCTTTACTATCCAAACACTTCCTCAAATTTCACGTCCTAGGGGCTTGAGTCATCTCTTTGACAAAATGAAAGCTACAAGACCAAAGCTGAAAAGACTCTTTCTTGAAAAGATGTCTAAGAAAATTTTTGGCTAGAGCATTAGAGTCTATGAGATAGCTAATTAGAATCAATTAGAATAGTCTCCAATGGGGCGCCTGGATGCTCAATCGGTTGGGCATCTGACTCTTGATTTTGGCTTAGGTTGTGATCTCTCAGTTTGTGGGATCAAATCCTGCATTGGGCTCTGTGTGCTGATCGCATGAGGCTTGCTTGGAACTCTCTCTCTCCCTTGCTCTTTGCCCCTCCCCCACTTATGCTGCTACTCTCTCCCTCTCTCTCTCTCTCCCTCTCCCAAAATAAATAAATAAACTTAAAGAAAAAAGAATGCTCCAATTCATCTACTACAACAATTTTGTTCCAGCAAAGAATTCCTATCCTTCTCATATAAAAGCTTTAAATTTTGCATTAAGAAGTTTTACTTTCTGAAATTTCCCACAAATCAAAAAGCAATGATGTGGTTTTTTATAATTGCAGTCAAAAGTTTGGTTCTCTGCATTTAGCCAAAAGAGATTTTTAAGACTTTTTTCAAAGTTCATTTATTTATTTTGAGAGAAATAGAGACAGTGCAAGTTGGGGAGGGGCAGAGAGATAGCGGGGAGAGATAGAATCACAGGCGGGCTCTGCATCATAAGCAAAGAGTCCAACGAGGGGCTTGAACCCATGAAGCTGTGGAATCATGTCCTGAGCCCAAACCAATAGACGTTTAGCCGACTCAGTCACCCAGGCACCCTTAACCAAAAGACGTTTAAGGAACTCTTAACCTCATTATGGAAAATCGTTGTTATCATCAGAATAATTTCATCAACCATAGCTAACCTTTACTGAATAGTTACTATGTACAGATAATATGCTAAGTATCCACAAACACTATCTCATTCAATATTCTTACAAATCCTATGAGAGAAGTAGAGTAATTAATCGGTACCATTTTTTAGACTAGAAAACACTTCTAGTCCACTTAATGTTGGGCATTGCTTTCAAGTACTACCTTAGCAGTGTGTTAGCCACCTCTCCAAATAAACTCTCCCTTATCTAACTAACTTTATGTTCTGCCTCTCCTCATCAAGCACCCTCAGGACACAGAACCATTCAAATTCTCTTGGTTCCAATGGCCTTTGTTGGCAATAGGCTGCAGCTTCTTTGGAGTACAATTATTTCTCTCTCTTGGCAGATCCAACACTTCTCCAACAAGCTTATATTGTAATTAACTCTGCTAGGTCACTGGGGAGGAAAATGGGCTTAGACACTGCTGCATGTTCTGTCTTGCATGGCAGAGACCTCTGTGTCCTCTTCAGATAAGAAGGAGGGCACTTGCCTTTAACAGAGAGGAGATAGGCTAAGAATTCAACCTGTTCCCGAGCTCTGATAGTCTTCTAATTAGGCCCTCAAACTAATCCTCAGCTTTTTTTGTCCTCTAGCTGCAGGAAGTGGGACTTTCTTTCTATGCCGCCAAGAAGTCCTGATGGCTTTCACACTTAGCTTTAATTGATGACTAATCACTGTGGCGGGCAAAATAATGTGTTCCAAAGATGTTATGTTCTGATCCCGGAAGCCTGTTAAAAACGACCAGAGATGTTGAAATATTTAGGATTTTGAAATGAGAGATTAGTATGGATTATCCAGGTTGGTTCGCTGGAATCCCATGAGTTTTGTAAGAGGGAGGAAGGAAGACAGAGTCAGAGAAAGAAATTGGATGAGGAGGGCACAGTTCGGAATGGGACTATTTATACATCAATTAAAACACGCGTGTCGGGGGGCGCCTGGGTGGCTTAGTCGGTTAAGCAACCGACTTTCACTTAGGTCATGATCTCGCGGTTCGTGGGTTCGAGGCCCGCGTCGGGCTCTGTGCTGACTGCCAGCTCAGAGCCTGGAGCCTGTTTCAGTCTGTGACTCCCTCTCTCTCTGACCCTCCCCTGCTCACGCTGTCTCTCTCTCTCTCCTAGAAATAAATAAAACATTAAAAAAATTAAAAAAAAACACGCGTGTCGGAGCATTGTAAAGTGTAAGTCCACTGACTATAGAGAAGAGGGATAAGAAAAAAAAAGCACAGTAAAAAAAAAATAAGGCTGTTAAACTCTGGATACTGAGACTATGGGTAACTTCATTTTGTTTTTTATATCATTTTTGGTATTTTTTAAAAACTTGGGCTTCACAACCAGCATGGAGCCCAATGTGGGGCTTCAACTCACAACCCTGAGATCAAGACTTGAGCTGAGATCAAGAGTCAGACACTTAACTGACTGAGCCACCCAGGTGCCCCCACATCACTTTTTAGTAATTTCCAAATGTTCTATAACAGACATGTATTTCTAAAAATGCTTTTTCTGATTATACATGACCATTGTAGAGAAATCGGAAAATGCAAGTAAATGTATGGGGAAAATTAATGATTATATCACTGCCCCATCACCAAGAGAAAATAACTGTTAACATTTGGGGATATCCCCTTCCCATTTTTTTTCTGTGCACTCACATGAATGTGCACCTGTTAAACTTGACTTGATACTGTCTGCTCAGTCATATATCCTGCTCTTTGTTTCTTTCTTTTGCTTAACATTGTGTGGTAAGTTCTCTTACTTATCCTCAATTTTTAAAACACCATTTTTAATGAAGGCAGGATGCTACAGTGCATTTCCATCCTGGACATTAAGATTATCTCCAGTTTTAGGCGCCTGGGTGGCTCAGTCGGTTAAGTGTCCGACTTCAGCTCAGGTCATGATCTCGGGTTCATGGCTTGAACCCCTCATCAGGCTCTGTGCTGACAGCTCAGAGCCTGGAGCCTGCTTCGGATTCTGTGTTTCGCATTCTCTCTCTGACCCTCCCTCCCTCACACTCTGTCTCTATCTCTCTCAAAAGTAAATAAACATTAAAAAATGTAATAACATTTAAGAAAAGAGTATCTCCAGTTTTTTGATAATACAAATAATGATGTGATAAGGCTATATGTAAAGATCTAGTCACATATCAGGTTTTTTCCTCTGGGATAGATACAAGAAGTGGGATTGGAATACTGTGATAATCAGAAAAAAATATGTTACACTAAAAACTTCCAATTCATGAGCAGGTGAAAAATACTTGCAAATCATTAGGTATTGCCAAAAAGTTTTTGGAAGTAAGCCATCTCTCCCCAGGCCAGGCCCCAGCCTTATGTGTTTAATGAAGGAAGCCAACAAGTGGCTGGTCCAAGTGGCTGTCTAAGCCATCTTCCCTTTCCTAGGACAAGAAAGGTAGTGGGCTGAGAATATCTTCTCTGTGGCATGCCATAGAAATATATGCAGTGGATATTTCTAACATGGGTAGATTCCCAGGGGAATCCTGCTTTTTCTCTTCTGCTATATGAGGTGCTCGCTCTCCCTAGAGAGAGTAATCAGCACACTGGATAAACCAGCCCAAGAGAATAATTTCTTTCAGACCATGACTGATGCTGTGCTTTGCAGCATTCACACCTATTTGCTCAAATAGGCAGTGAAAATTATTGGCTCAGATTAAGAGAACACGACAGTGGGAAACGGTGAGCCAAGACACAGAAAAGGTCTAAACTTCTCCCCAGAAGCACTCTGATATTTATCTCAAATGTGTTTCATTCTCTGTATATGGATGTATTTCCCGTTGGGAAAACAGTTCAGACCACAGGCAAATAAAAGCTGAGAAAGAAATAGTGACATTTCCTTATTTGGAATAAAAAAAATCCAAACAATTCTAAGAAATGATTTAGAAAGATTTTAGGTTAGCTTTAAGCTTTCTGTATGCAATAAGAAAAAAAAGTTACCTAAAAGTATTTTCACTAATAAAGTGGGGAAATAAGATGATTGCTTAAAACCTTTGAAAGGAAACAGTAACAAATCTTTGTGGAATACTATTTTCTGTAAGTGTATTTGCGTTTGGATAATTTTCCTTTAATAAGCAGCTGCAAAAAATTATACACAGGCATACCTTCTTTTATTGCACTTCACTTTATTGCACTTAGCAGATACTGCGTTTTTTAGAAATTGAGGGTTTGTGGCAACCTTGCCTTAAGTAAGTCTATTGGTGCCATTTTTCCAACAGCATTTGCTCACTTTGAACCTCGGTGTGATGTTTTGGTAATTCTCATGATATTGTAAGCTTTTTCATTATTACTATATCTGTTATGGAGACCTGTGATCAGTGATCTTTGGTGTTTCCATTGTAATTGTTTTTGGGGTGCCACAAACCACACCTATATAGATGGTGCACATAACCGATAAACAGTAGGTATGTTCTCACTGCTCCACCCACCAGTCATTCCCCTTTTCTCTCCCTTTCTTCAGGCTTCCCTGTTCTCTGAAGCACAACAATATTGAAATTAGACCAATGAATAACCCTACAGTGGCCTCTAAATATTAAAGTGAAGGGAAGAGTCACATATCTCTCACTTGAAATAAAAAATTCAGAATGATTATTAAAGCTTAGTGAAGGCATGTCAAAAGCCAAGATAGGCTAAAAGCTAGCCCTTTGCAGCAAACCACCAAATTGTGAATACAAAGGAAAAGTTCTTGGAGGAAATTAAAAGTGCTACTCCGGTGAACATACAAACAAATGATAAGAACATGAAACAGCCTTATTGCTCTTATGGAGAAAGTTTGAGTGGTCTGGGTTGGAAGATCAAACCAGCCACAACATTCCCTTAAGCCAAAGCCAAATCCAGAGCAAGGCCTTAACTTTCTTCAGCTCTGTGAAGGCTGACAGAGGTGAGGAAGCTGCCGAATACAAGTCTGAAGCCAGCCATGGTTGGTTCATGAGGTTTAAGGAAAAAAGCCGTCTCCATGACATCAAAGTGTGAGGTGAAGCAGAAAGTGCTGATGTAGAAGCTGCAGCAAGTTGCTCAGAAGATGTAGCTAGGATCATTACTCAAGGTGGCTACACTAGATGACAGAGTTTCATTATAGATGAAGCAGCCTTCTTTTTTTTTTTTTTAATATTTTTATTTATTTCTAGGAGAGACAGAGAGAGAGAGAGACAGNCGAGATCATGACCTAAGCGAAAGTCGGACGCTTAACCAACTAAGCCACCCAGGCGTCCCGATGAAGCAGCCTTCTATTGGAAGATGTCATCTAGGAGTTCATCGCTAGAGAGGAGAGGTCAATGCCTGACTTCAAAGTTTCAAAAGTCAGGCTGTCTTGTTTGTTAGATATTAAGGCACTGGTGACTTTGAGCTGAGGCCAATGTTTATTTACCATTATAAAACTCCTAGGGCACATACAAATTATGCTAAATCTACTCTGCTTGGGCTCTATAAATAGACCAATAAAGTCTGGATGAGAGCATATCTGTTGTGATGTGGTTTACTAAATATTTTAAGCCCACTGTTGAAATATATTACTCACTGACAATGCACTTGGTCACTTGAGCGCTCTGATGGAGATGTCCAGCAAGAGTAATGTTGTTGTTTTTTTTTCATGTCTGTTAACACAACCTCCATTCTGTAGTCCATGGATCAAGGTGTTATTTTGACTGTTGAGTCTTATTATTTAAAAAATACAGTTCGTAAGGCCATAGGTGCCATAGATGGTGATTGCTCTGATGGATTTGGGTGAAGTCAATTGAAAACCTTCTGGAAAGAATTCACCATTCTAGATGCCATTTAAGCACGTTCATGATTCACAGGAGGAGGTCAAAATATCAACATTACCAGGAGTTTGAAGGAAAGTTGATTCCAACCCTCCTGGATGATTTTGAGGGGTTGAAGACTTCAGTGGAGGAAGTTACTGCAGATGTGGAAATAGCAAGAAGACTAGAAAACTGAAGATGGGACTGAACTGTTGTGACCTCATGATAAAACTTTAATGGGTGAGGAGTCGCTTCTTACGGATGAACAAAGAAAGTGGTTTCTTGGGAAGGAATCTACTCCTGCAAAGATGCTGTGGAGACGGTTGACATGACAGCAAAGAATTTAGAATGCCCAGACTTAGGTGATGAAGCAGCAACAGGGTTTGAGAAGATTGACTCCATTTCTACTGTGAGTAAAATTCTATCAAACAGGGGCACCTGGGTGGCTTAGTCGGTTAAGCGTCCAACTTTCGCTTAGGTCATGATCTCGCGGTTCGTGGGTTCGAGCCCCGCGTCGGGCTCTGTGCTGACTGCCAGCTCAGAGCCTGGAGCCTATTTCAGAGTCTGTGACTCCCTCTCTCTCTGACCCTCCCCTGCTCACGCTTTCTCTCTCTCTCTCTCCTAGAAATAAATAAAACATTAAAAAAAATTAAAAGAAATTCTATCAAACAGCCTTCATGCTGCAGAGAAATTATTTGTGACAGGAAGAGTCTATAGATGTGGCAAACTTCATTGTCTTTCTTTTAAGAAACGGCCATAGTCGCCCCAACCTTCGGCAACCACCACCCTGATGAATCAACAGCCGTCAACATCAAACAAGACCCTCCACCAGCAAAACGATTATGATTCACTGAAAGCTCAGATGATAGTTGCATTTTTTAAGCAATGAAGTATGTTTAAATTAAACTATATACATTGCTTTTTTAGACATAGTGTTATTGCACACCTCATAGACTGTGGTAAAGTGTAAACATAACTTTTATATGCACTGGGAAACCAAAAATTCATTTGACTTGCTTTATCGTAATACTAGCTTTATTGCAGTGGTCTGGAACCGAACCCACGATATCTCCAAGGTATGCTTGTAAAATAAGTGCTTTCTTGTTTAGACAAACTTCTTTCCCTGCAGGAACAGCAACACTAAAGTTTAGCTTTAGACCATGTTATCATTTATAATAACAGTCATGATAGGTCTTATAAAAAATGGCTTTTCCTTGAGGATAGTGACAGACACGCCAAAGCTTTACAGTTTCTCTCTGCACAGCTAAATTAAGAGACTCTATCATCTATCATGTCGAATTTGTTGAAATGCTTTTTATGTCAAGTTGATACAGCACTAACCTATTATAGTTACTGTCAGGCTCCTCATTTTTTTTTTTTTTAACAAGGTGTTCCCAGAAGAAAGCACTGTAACATTTGATGTGAGAGGAATGAGTTTATCAGTTTGGTTGTGATAAATAAGCCACATTTTATTTTATTTATGTTTATTTATTTTTGAGAGAGAGAGAGAAAGACAGAGCATGAGTGGGGGAGGGGCAGAGAGAGAGGGAGACACAGAATCCAAAGCAGATTCCAGGCTGCGAGCTGTCAGCACAGAGCCTAATGCAGGGCTTGAACCCACAAACTGCAAGATCATAACCTGAGCCGAAGTCAGATGCTCAACTGACTGAGCCACCCAGGAGCCCCAATAAACCACATTTTAAAGATATAAAAATGGGTACAGGGCAAAGCTTAAAGTATTGCCAGAAGAAGGCAAATGAGTTACAAACAACGAACACTAAAAAAAAAGAAATGTATTTACATTAATATTCTGTGGAGGAATATTATTTGGTGTGAAAAAGGAAAGAAATTCTGGGGAACCTGGGTGGCTCAGCGGGTTAAGTGTCTGACTTTGGCTCAGGTCATGATCTTGCAGTTCGTGAGTTTGAGCCCTGCATCAGGCTCTGTGTTGACAACTAGATCCTGGAGCCTGCTTTGGATTCTGTGTCTCCCTCTCTCTCTGCCCATTCCTCGCTTTCTCTCTTTCGTGCGCACCAAAAATAAACAAAAAAAATTTTTTTTAATGTTTTTTTTAATTTATTTCTAGGAGAGAGAGAGAGAGACAGCGTGAGCAGGGGAGTGTCAGAGAGAGAGNAGTGAATCTTCTGAGAGCCTGTAACACTCCCCTGTTGGTGACCCCTTCACTTCTGCTTTCATTACAACGGCAGTGTGTGTTGTGACTATGTGCCTTTCACATCTGGCCCATCATGGGCTGAGATGAGCATAGTTCAATACTTGTACTTGGGGGCTAAGTCTAGAACTTCACTCCTGGTGGCNGAGCCTGTAACACTCCCCTGTTGGTGACCCCTTCACTTCTGCTTTCATTACAACGGCAGTGTGTGTTGTGACTATGTGCCTTTCACATCTGGCCCATCATGGGCTGAGATGAGCATAGTTCAATACTTGTACTTGGGCTAAGTCTAGAACTTCACTCCTGGTGGACTTGTCCTGTCACTCCATGCCCAGTACCTTCTAGAGCATGTATTGTGTACCAGGCACTGTGCTGAGTGCTTTACATACAGCTTCTTATTTAGTTCTTTATGATGCTATCATTATCATCCCCATTAAATAGGTTGAAAATCACTTACCCAATTCATAAAGTTAGGATGTGGCAAAGCCAGGATCCGAACTCAGGCAGTTTGACTCTTGGGTCCTGATACTTAACCATTATGCCACTCACCTTAAGTTTCTATCTGGAAGCCATGTGATTGTCATATTTTGTCAATCTCTAAATGATAAGAATGCTGCTTTTTCTTCCGGTGCACATCTTCATCATCCCCTTTCAAACCAGTTCTCTCCTTCTGCATCAATCTTTACCAGATAATGTTTAACCTAAGAGGCAGAGCTCATTGACAGTTCTCATTTTTTTTTAAGAAACCTCATGGACTTGGCGCTGTATTTCCCTTGTGTGAACCCGTATTGGATCTCAGGCTCCTCAAGGCTTTCTGTCAGCCTCCAATGTTGCGCTGACTCCGCAAAGCAGTGAGTGATAAATTGCTTGCTGTTGCAGCTTCTGTGCTTTAAGAATGCAGCCATCCATCTACATCCCACAATTTCTTTGTCATTGTCAATGATAACTGATAACATTTATAATCTGGTAAGGTGAAAGAGTCTCCCAGGTGTCAAGCTATATACTGTGACATAGCTTTGTAAGTCCCTAATTGCATTCTCAAACGCACCAGCAAAGGAAAAGTTGAACAGGACTGAACATAACACAGTCTGACTTCACTCAATTTTTCATGTGTATTGGTAAACTTTTGAGAGTTGTCAAACTTCTGAAAAGTTGCCAGGATGCAATTCTAATGATTGCCAAATGTTTTTATGACATCCAGGAATGTACTTTAGAGATTTCTTATGCCATTTTCGTCACATTTTCCTGTGCATTAAAACTATGTGTACTGTAATGTACCTTGATCTTACATATATACCTACAGCTATTTTCAATAGCCGGCCCAGGAATTTCAAACTGGGATTTGCATTTTCATTGTGAAGGTTATCATTGGAAACAGGTAATACTTTGTTTAATGCAAGACATCCTGCATTGATTAGCACAAGTCACCATGAAAATTTGGTACATGAAGATTGGAATCTCTAGGGTGACCCTTGCTTCTAAATCTTTATTTAGATTTAGAAGGTCAGTAGGTTACTGCATTTTAATGTATATAGAACAGCATCTATCCAAAAACCCTGTTTACGGTGAAAATCATTAGACTTAACAATAGAAGGATCAGAACTACAATTTGTTAATATGCTAATAGTTCTTCTGATTTTAGTTAGGGTGGCTTCCTGAGGCCACTTTTACATATCAAAAGTTATGTAAAAAAAGATAATGGTTAGACAATCTAGACAGGACATTGGAAAGCCAACTTCCAAGAGGAAAGACTTCTTTTCTAATCAGGATATCCAGATATCTATATCTATATCTATATCTATATCTATATCTATATCTATATCTATATCTATCTATATCTGTCTATATCTATGTCTATATCTATGTCTATATCTATGGTATCTACTAGTGAATGCCAAGAGTGGAGACGAAGATGCTGATATAGCAGAATTGTTTAGAGTTTGTGAGACATAGCCCCCTTTGCTCGGAGAGTTATTGAAGTTTTTGACTGCCTTTGAAATTCAAATTCCCAGAGTCTTCTGCTCAGCCCTGCTCTGACTAGCTCCTTTGAACTTAAGGGTCTTTCCTTGGCCTGTTAGTAAGTCTTCTCAGTCATGACCTTCTGGATTCAAGCCCCTTTCCCTAAGAAGGAGGGGGCTTCATCACTGTTCCAGTTTGGGTGGGGGAATGGAGAGGGATATAAATCTTGAGCTGGGTCTTTTAACTCCCAACCATGTCAAGGCCGTAGGGACTTTCTGTTTTTGCACCACCAGGGGCACTGGGGTATTCACTGTTTCACCCTTGGTGGTTCAGGGGCTGAGGGAAGTCTCTAAGTGCAGGCAGGAATCTTTCCTTGTGGATCATCCACTGCTTTGTGCTTTCTCAGGACAGGAGAAGCGTCTCACTCAGACGCTGACAGATAGTGGACACCAGGTGGCCTCAAGCTATTCCCAGGGCTTGCTTGACAGAAGCTGAACTAAGCATTAACTTTGATCTGCTCCTCTAACACCGCTTCCCCGCATATACAATCCTGTTTTGCCAGGGTAGTTTGGCTCTATTCTCTTTACAACTATCGTATATATTTATACATGCCATACTCTGCTCCTTAGAGTATTCTGTTTTTAATTCTTAAAATACATTCCCACATTCCAAAAACAAAAAACAAAACCTATGGAACTTATCAGTGCTAGCTAGAACTGTTTGCAGGCCCCGCCCCCGCCTGAAGGTGCCCCGCCCCCACGCCGCCGACACGTGGAGTGCGGCGCGGAGACAGAGCCTACGCCGCCTCTACTGCGCAGACTCCGAGTCCCGGGTTCACCCTTTGGCGCGTGGGCTGAAGCTTTGCGCGTCCTACTCCTGGGGTGTCGTATTCCTGGGCCTGGAACTCCTCCTGGTCCTCGCCTCACCACGGTGGCCCCAATGGCGTGTCTCTGAAGGACTCTGCCCCGTGTTTCCCCGCTCTGTGCGCTGGAAGAGAGGGAACGAGCCGAGAGCACCGCGCATCTGCCGAACCCCGCGGGGCCGCATATTCCTTCAAGAGTCCGAGGAGGCCGACCCTGGGGACGGGCGCACGACGGGCCGTGGCGTGGTCGCTGCCGTCGCGTCCGCGCAGATCGTGTGACTCCTGAGACCCAGGACCCGGTGAGCAGGCTGACGGGTCCGGAGGGGCGGTGGTACCCTGGACGCCGGCGGGGCCAG